>NW_028318888.1:182500-369541 GCF_062004578.1 Staurois parvus
TATGGAACACATGGAACATAGAGGCACCATGGGACACCTGGAACATGGGGCACCATGGAACACCTGGAACATAGAGGCACAATGGACCACCTGGACATAGAGGCATCATGAAACACTTGGAACATAGGGGCACCATGGAACACCTGGAACATTGGGGCACAGTAGAACACCTGGAACATAGAGGCACCATGGAACACCTGGAACATAAAGGCACCATGGAACACCTGGAACATTGGGGCACCATGGAACACCTGGAACATAGAGGCACACTGGAACACTTGCACATACGGGCACCAAGGACCACCTGGAACATAGGGGCATCATGAAACACCTGGAACATAGGGGCACAATGGAACACCTGGAACATTGGAGCACCGTGGAACACCTGGAACATTGGGGCATCATGGAACACCTGTGACATAGAGGCACAATGGACCACCTGGAACATAGAGGCATCATGAAACACCTGGAACATAGGGGCACCATGGAACACCTGGAACATCTGGGCACCAGGGAACACCTGGAACATTGGGGCACCATGGATACCTGAAATGTTGAGACACCTGGAACATTGGGATGACATGGAACACCTGGAACATCAGTGCACATATAAAACCTGGAATATCAGGGCACCATGGCGCACCTGGAACATCAGGGCACCATGGAATACCTGGAACACCAGGACACATAGAAAACCTGGAATATCAGGGCACCATGGCACACCTAGAACATCAGGGCACCATGAAATACATGGAACATCAGGGAACCAGGGAACATCGGGGCACCATGGATACTTGGAATGTTGAGACACCTGGAACATTGGGACAACATGGAATACCTGGAACATCAGGGCACATAGAAAACCTGAAACATTAGGGCATCATGGAACACCTGGAACATTGGGACACCATGGAATACCTGGAACATTGGAGCACTGTGGAACACCTGGAACATTGAACGCACCATGGAACACCTGGAACATTCACCACACCATGGAACACTTAGAACATTGGGACACCTTGGTATACTTGGAACACTGGGTGCACCGTGGAACACCTGCAACATCTGGGCACCATGGAACACCTTGAATATGGGGGCACTATGGACACCTGGAACATTGAGGAACCATGGCACCCCTGGACCATTGGAGCACCATAGAACACTTAAAACATTGGGTGCCCCATGGAACACCTGGAACATCAGGGCACCATGGAACATCTGGAACATTGGGACACCATGGCACAACCTGGAATGTGGGGGAGACCGGGGAACACCTGAAATCTCTGGCTACTGGGGAACATGTGACACCCCTCCCTCCTGAATAAGTTACAACCTATCTCTCGGCAAAACAAATTCCCTACAATGCTTCTCCATTACTTTAAATGAACTTCCAGAGTCTGCCTTGTGACCCTCTGCAGTGTCTCTTCTGTAGATAAGTCCAGGCCCACCAACCAGTCTTGTTGCTTTCCCTTTTGACACCACTACTGGCAGTCTTCAGGACTCTGTGAGGATCCTGCCAATAGGCTCTTCTGACAGCTAAAAGCAACAATGAAAGAGAAGTATGGGGTTCTAAAAAAAACAAAACATCAACATACTCACCTCCATGGCCCTTCATAGATAGATAGATAGATAGATAGATAGATAGACGGACAGACAGACAGATGGACAAACGGAGAGACGGATAGACATCAACATACTCACCTCTATGGCCCTTCAGGTGGGCCTTTCATAGATAGATAGATAGATAAGAGATAGCTAGATAGATAATAATAATAATAATTATTATTATTATTATTATCATTATACAGTATTTGTATAGCGCCAAAAAGTTTGCTCAGCGCTGTACATTATAGTGGGAGACAATAAAGTAACAATACAATACACGAGGGGTTCGAGGGCCCTGCTCTTTGGAGCTTACAATCTAGGAGGGAGGGGATAGTGGTAGAGGAGGAAGTGGCTGTGGGGGATGGAGTGGTAGGAGGAGTGGAAGAGATCGGCAGTTAGGTGAGGGCGGGGTAGGCTTCCCTGAAGAGATGGGTTTTCAGGGTGCGCCTAAAGGTGAGGAGGGTAGGTGACAGTATGATGGATTGGGGTAGTGAGTTCCAGAGGATGGGGGAAGCCCTGGAGAAGTTCTGGAGTCGGGCATGGGAGGAGGAGACCAGAGAGCTAGAGAGTAGGAGGTCTTGTGAGGAGCGAAGACTACGTGTTGGGTGGTATTTGGATATCAGGTTGGTGAGATCTGAAAAGAGAGATAGATAATATATAGATAGATAATAGATAGATAATAGATAGATAGATCGATAGATAGATAGATAATAGATAGATAGATAGATAGATAGATAGATAATAGATAGATATATAGATAGATAATAGATAGATAGATAGATAGATAGATAGATAGATAGATAATAGATAGATAGATAGATAGATAGATAGATAGATAGATAGATAGATAGACAGACAGACAGATAGATAGATAGATAGATAGATAGATAGATAGATAGATAGATAATAGATAGATAGATAGATAGATAGATAGATAGATAGATAATAGATAGATAGATAGATAGATAGATAGATAGATAGATAGATAATAGATAGATAGATAGATAGATAGATAGATAGATAGATAGATAGATAGATAGATAGATAATAGATAGATAGATAGATAGATAGATAGATAGATAGATAATAGATAGATAGATAGATAATAGATAGATAGATAGATAGATAATAGATAGATAATAGATAGATAGATAGATAGATAATAGATAGATAGATAGATAGATAGATAGATAGATAATAGATAGATAATAGATAGATAGATAGATAGATAATAGATAGATAGATAGATAGATAGATAGATAGATAGATAGATAGATAGATAATAGATAGATAGATAGATAGATAATAGATAATAGATAGATAGATAATAGATAGATAATAGATAGATAATAGATAGATAGATAATAGATAGATAGATAGATAATAGATAGATAGATGCAATATAAATAGGTGCAGCACTTGAGATATGTAAACACTAAATATTCCAGGGCAATGTGCTCAAATAAATATATAACGTAGGTGCAGCATCAATAGTCACATATAAATGCACTGAAATCAATAATCGGATATAAAGTGACAAAGTGCAAAAAAGGGTTCTGAAAAAACATAAGTATAATAATGTGCTATAGACAGTGATGATTGTGAGCACATCAAGTGCTATGGTATCAGAGTTCAATGATTTATCAATGTTCATAAAGTGCTACTATTGGAGATCCATCCCTGAATGATCTCATAATAGGTGCTCCAAATACTATACGATATTCAGTGGGGTGCCAGGAATATGTTGAGATTACGCACTCACCAGATGCGTACTCATAATACGCATTTGTATATATATATATTGTCAGCTGGAGGTCCCCTTAAGGATATAAGCCAGGTCTGGTCAGAGAGATCCCCTTTTCCTCATACAGGATAGGTACAGCCAGATCTGGTCAGAAAGATCCCCTTCCCTGGATATCTCGCAATACCTCAGCTTTCCTCCAAATATGGGCTCTGTAGATTTGCTTAGCTCATAAAGAGCCAGAAAGAATAATGCCCATAGTGCAGTATATTCCAGTAAAACCGTTTATTGAGCACAAGCAAAAAATCTGGATAAAACCATAGAATCCAAGATGGCCGCCGGACCTCCTCGTGGTCCCGGCGGCGTGACGTCACTGTGTACTGCTCCTCCTTTATGCGTTTCGTGCTAAGGCACGTAATCATAAGGGGTGACAGATGTACTGATTTATTTTTAGGAAAAGGCTCCTACAGCTTGATAAGTACGGCCCATGGGGAACATTTTCGGTGTTTTATTTCCCTCCATACAAACAATCCTCCTCACTTTGTTTCAGTAAAAAAAATTAACAATATTTATTAATAGAAAACGTCTTACAAGAGATGAAGAGTTGATCCCCTCCCCCCCCCTCCCCCCTCCTCGTCTATTAAACAGGAATGTCCTCCGATAACAATCCCCGTCCTGAGTGATTGGCCGGACGCGTCTCAGACGGGCAGGAAATTTGGTGATTTTTATTATGAAGTACAAAGGCCCGGACAGAAGCAGAATTTGTTGATCTTACAAGTCGTCTTCATTGATTGTGTTCGCTGGGCTGGAAAACCGACATTTCATGTTGATACAAACTCGTCTGTTGATTAATCCTTTCGTATCGCCGGCGTACCGGCCTCTTAAAATTATTTATTACATAAAGAGATGCGCCATCTTCTCCTCGAGGATCAGGACTCTGCAAATGACTATTGATGGGCTGATGGTTTATTCATAAATAGAGCGATGCGCAGTCATCATAAACGTGTCACCCGCTCAGTGTGTGGGCTTCGCAGATAATTGTTCATTCGTAAAATCGCAACAGATGATAAACCAAACAGAACATAATATTGTATCTGATGAGAGTTCGATCTCAGAGAACGAATCCACCCACCAGCCTTGTAGCTTCTTAAACAATTATTTTCCACATATTTATATCGTCCTGACATATACCATAGTGCTGTACAGCAAACGCTGAGCCAATCACATCACTCTCTGTGCTACAGGAGCTTACACTCTAATGTCCCCCCCCCCACAATCCCATCAGTCTCTGTACCAGAGGAGCTTACACTCTAATGCCCCCCCCCCACAATCCCATCAGTCTCTGTACCAGAGGAGCTTACACTCTAATGCCCCCTCCCCCACAGTCACACACTATTATTATTATACATTTATATAGCTCTGTCATATACCGCAGCGCTGTACAGAGAACACTGAGCCGGTCCCATCAGTCTCTGTACCAGAGGAGCTTACACTCTAATGTCCCCTCCCCCACAGTCACATCAGTCTCTGTACCAGAGGAGCTTACACTCTAATGTCCCCTCCCCCACAGTCACATACTATTATTATTCTACATTATATAGCTCTGTCATATACCGCAGCGCTGTACAGAGATCACTGAGCCAGTCACATCAGTCTCTGTGCCAGAGGAGCTTACACTCTAATGTCCCCTCCCCCACAGTCACATCAGTCTCTGTGCCAGAGGAGCTTACACTCTAATGTCCCCTCCTTCACAGTCACATCAGTCTCTGTACCAGAGGAGCTTACACTCTAATGTTCCCTCCCCCACAGTCACATCAGTCTCTGTACCAGAGGAGCTTACACTCTAATGTCCCCTCCCCCACAGTCACATCAGTCTCTGTACCAGAGGAGCTTACACTCTAATGTCCCCTCCCCCACAGTCACATCAGTCTCTGTACCAGAGGAGCTTACACTCTATTGTCCCCTCCCCCACAGTCCCATCAGTCTCTGTACCAGAGGAGCTTACACTCTAATGTCCCCTCCTCCACAGTCCCATCAGTCTCTGTACCAGAGGAGCTGACACTCTAATGTCCCCTCCCCCACAATCCCATCAGTCTCTGTACCAGAGGAGCTTACACTCTAATGTCGTCTCCCCCACAGTCACATCAGTCTCTGCACCAGAGGAGCTTACACTCTAATGCCCCCTCCCCCACAATCACATCAGTCTCTGCACCAGAGGAGCTTACACTCTAATGTCCCCTCCCCCACAGTCCCATCAGTCTGTACCAGAGGAGCTTACACTCTGCACCAGAGAGGTTGTGCTGCAGGTGCTCTCCCTCTCCAGGCACTAGGGGGCCAGGCCTGCTCGCCTGGCCCCAGAAACATGGCCTCTTCTGGGCTAGGCTCAGACCATGCTCCCCCTGAGGGACCCAGCTTGCCTTCCCATACTTTACCAGCACCTGAAGACCTTGGCTGTGGCCCTAAAAGTGGGGAATCCCTCCCTGTCTTTAGAGAGCGGGTTGCTGATTATCTGGTGAGAATCGCAAAGGAGGAGGAAAAGTTGGTGAGTCTGAAAACTGACTACAAGAAAAAGAAAGTTCTCCATGACAAGTCATGGAGCAGCAAGAGGCAGAGCATGAAGCCGGAGATGAAGGGTTTGGAGGTCGCCATCAAGAAGCAGCAGAATCTGGTAAAGACGCTGAAGGAGAAGAGCGGAGCTTTCAGAGAAAAGTTCCGGAATGAGGAAAGGTTCAGGAAGATGAAGGGAGACTCCGGTAAGGATCCAGCATCGGCGGTGGCAGTACGGGTGGAGAGTGAGGAGGGGGTCCTGGATGCTGCCCCTGCTATCCCATCCACCTTAGGATCTGCTTCCCTGGAGGAAATGTCAGCCTCTGCCCCCCTCCCTCCACAGCAAGCTGGAGGAACAGCACAGGAGGTAGAGGAATATGGTGGAGGGCTGCTAAAGTACATTGAGGAATTGGAGTCTTCCCTAATTGGAAGAACTTTCCGTTTTTCTGAGGACTCTGAGGATGAAGATGACGGTGAGGACTCTGTACCTGGTCCTGTAAAGGAGAAAAAAACAGAAAAGCCGCGCTTTATTAAAAGTGCCATTTTGGACTCCAGTGTGGACAGCCATGTGCACTGCAGAGTTTTGGAGGGAAATCCTCCTGTGTGTGCACAGAGCTCTGCAGGGAAGATGGCTGCTGTGCCTGCAGGACTGCACTCTGCTGGGACTGAGGACTCTGATACCAGGAACCCTGGGACTGTGGACTCTGCTGGGGGGAAGGTAAAGGGGGGATCTGAGACTATTGCTGGACAACCTCTGCTGATGGCTGCAAATGCAGCAGAAAATGGTGGGAGGGAAATTGTCAGCAGCACTCTGAAAGGGGTTGCTGAAACCCAGGGGAGAGTGACCAGGAGTGGAAGGCTTTTGCCTAAGAGGAGTATGTTGGGGGAGGGGGAGACAGGAGCATCTGGTGTGAGTGGGTCTGCTGGGAGCAGTAGTGCCACGAGTGAAAGGAAACATATGGATGATAAGAGTGCTTGCAATGCTGGAAAGGGGAATGCCTGTGTGTTGGTGGATGGAGGGACTGCTGCTGCCTCTGATGGTGGTCTGCAGAGCGGGGGCTCTGAGGTTCCTGCAACCAATGGGCGGGGTGCAGCTTTAAGGTCCGCTACATCTAATGCTGCAAATAAGACCTATGCTGGGGCTCTGGCTGGGAGGAGGGGGTCACATCATGCTGTCAGCTCTGGGGGGAGGTCTGCTGCAGGTCTGCCATCTGCACCCCTGTCCTTCAGGAGGAGGAATTTGGTGCAGCTCAGATGGGAAGGTGGGGGTGCTCCCCCGGTCAGGATGTCGGTGGTGGACAGGATTTTGGAGATGGGGTTTAGGGCGGATGACATCTTCGCCTTGATCAGCCCTGTAGGATCCTATGAATATGATCTGTCCTTTGTGCGCCCCGAGTCTCTGGATATATTCTGGGAGAAGTATGAACACATGTATAAGGGTCTGCCGGAGTGGAGGGGACTCGTCCCAAAGGTGGTCTCACGCCAACCTCTAGTGAAGACGGTCACCATTCTAGTACGGAATGAGTCCATTCCTTCGGCTGACTTGGCTGTCTGGCTGAGGAGATTTGGGGAGCTACTTGCACCCCTGAAGAAGATTGTGGATGAGAGAGGGATATGGACTGGTGGGTGGTCGGTGCAGATGAGGTTGTATGTGTGTGGGAATGTGGTCCAGCATCTGCCCTCCTCAGCCTTCATTGGGAAGGACAGGATTGTGGTGTTCTACCCTGGGCAGCCCAAGCTCTGCAATAAGTGCGGTTCTCGGGGTCACTTCGCCTCCTCATGCCCAGAGATGAAGTGCTCCCTATGTCAGGATCTGGGGCACCTGGCTAAGGATTGTAATATCATCAGGTGCAATCTGTGTGATAAGGTTGGCCATTCGTACAACCGGTGCCCTGAGGCCATGCACAACCAGTCAGCTTTGGTGGAAGAGTTTTTTCGTCTGGACATGGAGGAGGCAGAGGAGAGGGAGGCTGTGCCAGGGGTCCCCAATGTCTCTGTCCCTGTGGTCCCAGTGTCTGATGGTCCCTCTAATGTGTCATCTCCGTGTGTTGTGCCCCCTGAGTCAGTGTCCATGGATTTTGTGTCTGATCCTCCTGTGTCAGTTTCCCCAGAGGTAGTGGGGGCTGTGGAGGGAACTGGACCAATGTGTATGGTTGCACCGACCCCCCCTCCCCGGCGTCAGAGGGTCAGAGCGCGTGAGGCGCTGGGGGGTGGAGTGAATGATGGTGGGGGTGTTGGGGTGAAGGTTGGGGGGACTGCTGTGGTGAGTGGAGAGAGTGGGGTGGATGATGTTGTTGGTGATGGTGGAAGGGAAGGGGAGGGGGCTTTGCGGGCCGGTTTATCAAATGATGATATGGAGTGGTTGGAGGCAAAAAGGAAGTCTGGGAAGAAGAAGCGGAAGAAGGATGTGCCTGTACCTGACCCTGGGAGGGTGGAGGTGTCAAACACATTTGAAGTGTTATCTGAGGTGGAGGATGAGGGATCTTCAGGGGATGAGTCTCTGGTTTCCATGGAGGAGGAAACACAGAGGACTATGAAGCGTGTAGGGTCTCCAAGTAGGGAGGGGGGTAAGCAGGCTAAGAAACGGGTACCTCGATCATCCTGATGGCGGTTCCCACTCCTTTGAAGGTGGCGACCATTAATGTCGCCAGCATAAAATCAGTAAGCGCTCGTAACATGGCCTTATTTTTGCTCAGCAGGTTTGATGCTGACATTTTCTTTTTGCAAGAGACCAGGTTGTCCAGTTTGGGGGATGTTCATATGGCGAAGAAGGAGTGGAGGCGCGGCCCCTCCTTCTGGTCTCTTGCGGCCGAGCCTTACACTGGAGTTGCGGTACTTTTTTCCGGCATGGTAACCTGTCGGCGGATTATTGAGGTAGAAATGGGGAGATGCATGGTCTTAGACGTCTCCATGGGGGGGCAGGACCTGCGCCTGATTAACATCTATGGGCCCCAGACAAAATGGGACAGGAAATGCCTCTTCATGAAGATCAAGCCTTTCCTTTTTACAGCCCAGCAAGTTGTCTTCGGTGGTGACTTTAACACCGTCACTAGGACTAAGGACAGGAGAGGGACCGGAGTCAGGCTGGACTGTGACGGGTTTTTTTTAAACAAAATAGCTAGAGAGGCAGGTCTGGTTGATGTGCACATTCATTGCTGCCCAGACGACACGGGATTCACTTTTCAGAGAGGTTCCAGTCAGAGTAGAATAGATAGGTTTTTTTTAAAGGGGAACTCCGCCTTCTCGGCACCAGTGTGTCAGGCGGTAGAGTTTTCCGATCATTGTATTCTGTCTGTGACTCTGAGTGGCCCCGATACACCACCTAAGGGGAGGGGTACCTGGAAGCTGAATTCGGCACTCCTGGACGATGAGAAGGTGAGTCAATCCTTTGAGGATTTTTTTCAGGCACAGGTATCAATCATGGACGTTTGCAGCAGTAAGTCCGAGTGGTGGGAGCTTACAAAACGAAGGATCGTTGGGTTTTTCAAGGCCATAGGAAGGAATAAACAGCTTGATAAGTATGTCACCTACCAGCGTCTGCGGAGGAAGCTCGATCGGCTTGTCTCGAATAATGGAGATCCAGAAGCGATCTCTGAGGTCAAACTCTTGCTCAGGCAGTGTCAATATGACAGGCATGCCTCTTTGGTTCTGGAAAGGGATTATGGGAAATATCACTCGCCCGACCCTTACCAGAACTGCAAACAAGGTAGAGCAGTTAAGTCAGTTGTAGGCCTGGTTGACAGTACGGGTTCCCTGACAAAGTCCAAGTCAGGGATCCTGGAAACCTCCAGGTCATATTATGCTGACCTCCTGGGTAGGAGGGACCTCGATCGAGCGAGCATGTCGGGTTTTCTGGACTCTACTCCAGGACTGGGAAATGGCAGTTCTCTTGTGAGTTTGACAGAGGACATCACGGCAGATGAGGTGGTGAAAGCTATTGATCAGCTTGCCATGAAGAAGTCGCCTGGGCCAGACGGATTGACAGCCGAGTTTTATAAGCACTTTAAGGTGACTCTGGCCCCATATTTGGTGGAGGTGTTTAATGGCTGTCTGAGAGAGGGTTCACTCTCTCCCTCCATGCGACAATCTGCAGTGATTCTTCTGTCAAAGGGTAAGGATTCCTCGAGAATTGAGAATTGGCGGCCCATTAGCCTTCTCAATGTTGATAGGAAGATATTGGCAAAAATTATTTTCTGGCGTTTATCGTCTGTTGCGGGCAATTTACTTTCTCGCCATCAGCACTGTTCGGTTCAGGGAAGAAGCACTTTTTCAGCGGTGTTAGCTGTCCGGGAGGCCCTGGAGCGGTGCAGGGCTGCAGGCTGGGGAAAGTTCCTGCTGGCATTGGATCAGGCCAAAGCTTTTGATCGAGTCAATCATGAGTACCTATGGCTGCTTCTTGGCAAGTATGGCCTGGAGGGGGGCTTTATCGATTGGCTAAAGACCTTATACAGAGGGGCTGAAAGCTTCATGCTTGTGAATGGTTGGATTGGACGACCCTTTGAGGTTGGCTCAGGTGTGCGTCAGGGGTGTCCTTTGAGTCCTCTGCTATATGCGTTTGTAATCGATCCCTTCATTCGGAGGTTAGAGAGCGGACCGTTGTGTGGAGTTCCTTTGGGCATTCCTGGGGAGCCCCCTCTGAGGGTCGTGGCCTATGCTGATGACGTGTCTGTTTTCATCTCCGGGACGCAGGAGGCAGAGGAGGTGGTCTCGGTGATGGAACAGTATGCTGAGGCATCTGGCTCAAAGATCAATCAGGATAAGAGTGAGGTTTTCTGGATGGGAGAGGAAGGCGAAGGCTTTACCCTTCCGGACGCCTTCCCAGAGCCCCAGCAGGAAATTAAAGTTTTAGGCATCAGATTTGGTCCCGGTGATTACGGCCTTGCAAATTGGGTAAGCAGGCTACAAGATGCCGATGCCAAGGTGGCCAGCTGGAAGGATTGGAAACTCTCTTACAGGGAAAGGATTGACCTGATTAAAACTTACCTGATCCCGGTATTTCTGTATGTCAGCTTTGTCTGTGTTTTGCCAGTGTCTCTCTATGCGAGGATCTACAGTTGTTTCTTCCAGCTGTTATGGGGGCACAAACTGAACCTCATTAAGAGGTCTGTAACCTACCTTCCCAGGCGGATGGGTGGCCTAGGTATGGTCAACCCGGTGGTTTTCTTTTCTCTGATGTTTTTGAAACATAATTTTGGTAGCATGCTGGCAGAGGAACCGCCTGGGTGGGTTGGTATTTTTCAGTCCTGGTTTAGGCCTTTTCTACGGAGCTGGGAGAATGGTGGGCCAGTGAAAAGCCTGAGGGTCCAACATGGTAAGCTCCCGGCTTATGTTGCCCCGTGTCTGAAAATGCTTCGGCAATGGCGAGTGACGGCGGAGGAAATTAAATCTCTTCCTAGGAAGGCCCTGGAGAGGAGGGTTGTTGAATCTGCCTTTAGCGAGCCATTGGCCTTGAGGGATTGCCCAGGCCCGGTTATGAGGGAGGGTCTGCGTTTGATGAATCTGGAGAGAATCCCTTTAAAGTTTCGGGATTTGGCCTGGCTCTCGTTCCATGGCAGACTCTATGTGAAGGGCAACCTGAAGCATCGCTCTGCGGAGAACCGTGGTTGTCCAAGAGTGGAGTGCGGTGGGGTGGAGGAGACGATGGACCATTTCTTGCTTCAGTGCCCCTTCAATATAGAAGTCTACAAGCGGGTGGGTGGGGCTCTGGGGATCCCTTTCCTTTCCCGCTTGAGTTACGCGGAGTGGTCTTACGGTGCCTTTCAGACTCACCGGGATTTTGATTTTGAGACACTTTTTCTAGTTAGCTTAGTAGTCCGTTACCACACGTGGAATGCACGGTGTCAGGTTTCCATTCGCAAAAAAGTCCTTCCTGTCGAGGTGGTGGTGAACAACATTCTGGGTGAGGTTGGGAAGATTCGGGGTCTTGAGAAGGACAGGTGGCGGCCGGGAGCCTGGACAAAGGCGTGGAGGAATGTCAGGTCCCCGTAGCTGCTGTCTGTCAGTCTCTGGGGGCGTGGCTTCTCTTTCTGTCCTTTCACGTCCCCTAGATTTTGTAACATCAGATTTTTGAAGAAAGGCTGCATGCATGGGATTGATGTATGGGATCAATGTATGGGGTGAATGTTTAATCGTTTCTTAGCCTGAGGGGGTGTTTAGGTGACGGTCAGGATTTGTTATTTTGCTGAAGTAAGCTGGTTTTGTTTAAAAATACATATTTTTATTCTGTATATATGTAAATATGATTTTTATGATGTTTTTTGTTTGCAAGATTTTAATAAACAAAAAATTTACACTCTAATGCCCCCTCCCCCACAATCACATCAGTCTCTGCACCAGAGGAGCTTACACTCTAATGTCCCCTCCCCCACAGTCCCATCAGTCTGTACCAGAGGAGCTTACACTCTGCACCAGAGAGGTTGTGCTGCAGGTGCTCTCCCTCTCCAGGCACTAGGGGGCCAGGCCTGCTCGCCTGGCCCCAGAAACATGGCCTCTTCTGGGCTAGGCTCAGACCATGCTCCCCCTGAGGGACCCAGCTTGCCTTCCCATACTTCACCAGCACCTGAAGACCTTGGCTGTGGCCCTAAAAGTGGGGAATCCCTCCCTGTCTTTAGAGAGCGGGTTGCTGATTATCTGGTGAGAATCGCAAAGGAGGAGGAAAAGTTGGTGAGTCTAAAAACTGACTACAAGAAAAAGAAAGTTCTCCATGACAAGTCATGGAGCAGCAAGAGGCAGAGCATGAAGCCGGAGATGAAGGGTTTGGAGGACGTCATGGAGCAGCAAGAGGCAGAGTATGAAGCCGGAGATGAAGGGTTTGGAGGACGTCATGGAGCAGCAAGAGGCAGAGCATGAAGCCGGAGATGAAGGGTTTGGAGGTCGCCATTAAGAAGCAGCAGAATCTGGTAAAGACGCTGAAGGAGAAGAGCGGAGCTTTCAGAGAAAAGTTCCGGAATGAGGAGAGGTTCCGGAAGATGAAGGGAGACTCCGGTAAGGATCCAGCATCGGCGGTGGCAGTACGGGTGGAGAGTGTGGAGGGGGTCCTGGATGCTGCCCCTGCTATCCCATCCACCTCAGGATCTGCTTCCCTGGAGGAAATGTCGGCCTCTGCCCCCCTCCCTCCACAGCAAGCTGGAGGAACAGCACAGGAGGTAGAGGAATATGGTGGAGGGCTGCTAAAGTACATTGAGGAATTGGAGTCTTCCCTAATTGGAAGAACTTTCCGTTTTTCTGAGGACTCTGAGGATGAAGATGACGGTGAGGACTCTGTACCTGGTCCTGTAAAGGAGAAAAAAACAGAAAAGCCGCGCTTTATTAAAAGTGCCATTTTGGACTCCAGTGTGGACAGCCATGTGCACTGCAGTGTTTTGGAGGGAAATCCTCCTGTGTGTGCACAGAGCTCTGCAGGGAAGATGGCTGCTGTGCCTGCAGGACTGCACTCTGCTGGGACTGAGGACTCTGATACCAGGAACCCTGTGACTGTGGACTCTGCTGGGGGGAAGGTAAAGGGGGGATCTGAGACTATTGCTGGACAACCTCTGCTGATGGCTGCAAATGCAGCAGAAAATGGTGGGAGGGAAATTGTCAGCAGCACTCTGAAAGGGGTTGCTGAAACCCAGGGGAGAGTGACCAGGAGTGGAAGGCTTTTGCCTAAGAGGAGTATGTTGGGGGAGGGGGAGACAGGAGCATCTGGTGTGAGTGGGTCTGCTGGGAGCAGTAGTGCCACGAGTGAAAGGAAACATATGGATGATAAGAGTGCTTGCAATGCTGGAAAGGGGAATGCCTGTGTGTTGGTGGATGGAGGGACTGCTGCTGCCTCTGATGGTGGTCTGCAGAGCGGGGGCTCTGAGGTTCCTGCAACCATTGGGCGGGGTGCAGCTTTAAGGTCCACTACATCTAATGCTGCAAATAAGACCTATGCTGGGGCTCTGGCTGGGAGGAGGGGGTCACATCATGTTGTCAGCTCTGGGGGGAGGTCTGCTGCAGGTCTGCCATCTGCACCCCTGTCCTTCAGGAGGAGGAATTTGGTGCAGCTCAGATGGGAAGGTGGGGGTGCTCCCCCGGTCAGGATGTCGGTGGTGGACAGGATTTTGGAGATGGGGTTTAGGGCGGATGACATCTTCGCCTTGATCAGCCCTGTAGGATCCTATGAATATGATCTGTCCTTTGTGCGCCCCGAGTCTCTGGATATATTCTGGGAGAAGTATGAACACATGTATAAGGGTCTGCCGGAGTGGAGGGGACTCGTCCCAAAGGTTGTCTCACGCCAACCTCTAGTGAAGACGGTCACCATTCTAGTACGGAATGAGTCCATTCCTTCGGCTGACTTGGCTGTCTGGCTGAGGAGATTTGGGGAGCTACTTGCACCCCTGAAGAAGATTGTGGATGAGAGAGGGATATGGACTGGTGGGTGGTCGGTGCAGATGAGGTTGTATGTGTGTGGGAATGTGGTCCAGCATCTGCCCTCCTCAGCCTTCATTGGGAAGGACAGGATTGTGGTGTTCTACCCTGGACAGCCCAAGCTCTGCAATAAATGCGGTTCTCGGGGTCACTTGGCCTCCTCATGTCCAGAGATGAAGTGCTCCCTATGTCAGGATCTGGGGCACCTGGCTAAGGATTGTAATATCATCAGGTGCAATCTGTGTGATAAGGTTGGCCATTCGTACAACCGGTGCCCTGAGGCCATGCACAACCAGTCAGCTTTGGTGGAAGAGTTTTTTCGTCTGGACATGGAGGAGGCAGAGGAGAGGGAGGCTGTGCCAGGGGTCCCCAATGTCTCTGTCCCTGTGGTCCCAGTGTCTGATGGTCCCTCTAATGTGTCATCTCCGTGTGTTGTGCCCCCTGAGTCAGTGTCCGTGGATGTTGTGTCTGATCCTCCTGTGTCAGTTTCCCCAGAGGTAGTGGGGGCTGTGGAGGGAACTGGACCAATGTGTATGGTTGCACCGACCCCCCCTCCCCGGCGTCAGAGGGTCAGAGCGCGTGAGGCGCTGGGGGGTGGAGTGAATGATGGTGGGGGTGTTGGGGTGAAGGTTGGGGGGACTGCTGTGGTGAGTGGAGAGAGTGGGGTGGATGATGTTGTTGGTGATGGTGGAAGGGAAGGGGAGGGGGCTTTGCGGTCCGGTTTATCAAATGATGATATGGAGTGGTTGGAGGCAAAAAGGAAGTCTGGGAAGAAGAAGCGGAAGAAGGATGTGCCTGTACCTGACCCTGGGAGGGTGGAGGTGTCAAACACATTTGAAGTGTTATCTGAGGTGGAGGATGAGGGATCTTCAGGGGATGAGTCTCTGGTTTCCATGGAGGAGGAAACACAGAGGACTATGAAGCGTGTAGGGTCTCCAAGTAGGGAGGGGGGTAAGCAGGCTAAGAAACGGGTACCTCGATCATCTTGATGGCGGTTCCCACTCCTTTGAAGGTGGCGACCATTAATGTCGCCAGCATAAAATCAGTAAGCGCTCGTAACATGGCCTTATTTTTGCTCAGCAGGTTTGATGCTGACATTTTCTTTTTGCAAGAGACCAGGTTGTCCAGTTTGGGGGATGTTCATATGGCGAAGAAGGAGTGGAGGCGCGGCCCCTCCTTCTGGTCTCTTGCGGCCGAGCCTTACACTGGAGTTGCGGTACTTTTTTCCGGCATGGTAACCTGTCGGCGGATTATTGAGGTAGAAATGGGGAGATGCATGGTCTTAGACGTCTCCATGGGGGGGCAGGACCTGCGCCTGATTAACATCTATGGGCCCCAGACAAAATGGGACAGGAAATGCCTCTTCATGAAGATCAAGCCTTTCCTTTTTACAGCCCAGCAAGTTGTCTTCGGTGGTGACTTTAACACCGTCACTAGGACTAAGGACAGGAGAGGGACCGGAGTCAGGCTGGACTGTGACGGGTTTTTTTTAAACAAAATAGCTAGAGAGGCAGGTCTGGTTGATGTGCACATTCATTGCTGCCCAGACGACACGGGATTCACTTTTCAGAGAGGTTCCAGTCAGAGTAGAATAGATAGGTTTTTTTTAAAGGGGAACTCCGCCTTCTCGGCACCAGTGTGTCAGGCGGTAGAGTTTTCCGATCACTGTATTCTGTCTGTGACTCTGAGTGGCCCCGATACACCACCTAAGGGGAGGGGTACCTGGAAGCTGAATTCGGCACTCCTGGACGATGAGAAGGTGAGTCAATCCTTTGAGGATTTTTTTCAGGCACAGGTATCAATCATGGACGTTTGCAGCAGTAAGTCCGAGTGGTGGGAGCTTACAAAACGAAGGATCGTTGGGTTTTTCAAGGCCATAGGAAGGAATAAACAGCTTGATAAGTATGTCACCTACCAGCGTCTGCGGAGGAAGCTCGATCGGCTTGTCTCGAATAATGGAGATCCAGAAGCGATCTCTGAGGTCAAACTCTTGCTCAGGCAGTGTCAATATGACAGGCATGCCTCTTTGGTTCTGGAAAGGGATTATGGGAAATATCACTCGCCCGACCCTTACCAGAACTGCAAACAAGGTAGAGCAGTTAAGTCAGTTGTAGGCCTGGTTGACAGTACGGGTTCCCTGACAAAGTCCAAGTCAGGGATCCTGGAAACCTCCAGGTCATATTATGCTGACCTCCTGGGTAGGAGGGACCTCGATCGAGCGAGCATGTCGGGTTTTCTGGACTCTACTCCAGGACTGGGAAATGGCAGTTCTCTTGTGAGTTTGACAGAGGACATCACGGCAGATGAGGTGGTGAAAGCTATTGATCAGCTTGCCATGAAGAAGTCGCCTGGGCCAGACGGATTGACAGCCGAGTTTTATAAGCACTTTAAGGTGACTCTGGCCCCATATTTGGTGGAGGTGTTTAATGGCTGTCTGAGAGAGGGTTCGCTCTCTCCCTCCATGCGACAATCTGCAGTGATTCTTCTGTCAAAGGGTAAGGATTCCTCGAGAATTGAGAATTGGCGGCCCATTAGCCTTCTCAATGTTGATAGGAAGATATTGGCAAAAATTATTTTCTGGCGTTTATCGTCTGTTGCGGGCAATTTACTTTCTCGCCATCAGCACTGTTCGGTTCAGGGAAGAAGCACTTTTTCAGCGGTGTTAGCTGTCCGGGAGGCCCTGGAGCGGTGCAGGGCTGCAGGCTGGGGAAAGTTCCTGCTGGCATTGGATCAGGCCAAAGCTTTTGATCGAGTCAATCATGAGTATCTATGGCTGCTTCTTGGCAAGTATGGCCTGGAGGGGGGCTTTATCGATTGGCTAAAGACCTTATACAGAGGGGCTGAAAGCTTCATGCTTGTGAATGGTTGGATTGGACGACCCTTTGAGGTTGGCTCAGGTGTGCGTCAGGGGTGTCCTTTGAGTCCTCTGCTATATGCGTTTGTAATCGATCCCTTCATTCGGAGGTTAGAGAGCGGACCGTTGTGTGGAGTTCCTTTGGGCATTCCTGGGGAGCCCCCTCTGAGGGTCGTGGCCTATGCTGATGACGTGTCTGTTTTCATCTCCGGGACGCAGGAGGCAGAGGAGGTGGTCTCGGTGATGGAACAGTATGCTGAGGCATCTGGCTCAAAGATCAATCAGGATAAGAGTGAGGTTTTCTGGATGGGAGAGGAAGGCGAAGGCTTTACCCTTCCGGACGCCTTCCCAGAGCCCCAGCAGGAAATTAAAGTATTAGGCATCAGATTTGGTCCCGGTGATTACGGCCTTGCAAATTGGGTAAGCAGGCTACAAGATGCCGATGCCAAGGTGGCCAGCTGGAAGGATTGGAAACTCTCTTACAGGGAAAGGATTGACCTGATTAAAACTTACCTGATCCCGGTATTTCTGTATGTCAGCTTTGTCTGTGTTTTGCCAGTGTCTCTCTATGCGAGGATCTACAGTTGTTTCTTCCAGCTGTTATGGGGGCACAAACTGAACCTCATTAAGAGGTCTGTAACCTACCTTCCCAGGCGGATGGGTGGCCTAGGTATGGTCAACCCGGTGGTTTTCTTTTCTCTGATGTTTTTGAAACATAATTTTGGTAGCATGCTGGCAGAGGAACCGCCTGGGTGGGTTGGTATTTTTCAGTCCTGGTTTAGGCCTTTTCTACGGAGCTGGGAGAATGGTGGGCCGGTGAAAAGCCTGAGGGTCCAACATGGTAAGCTCCCGGCTTATGTTGCCCCGTGTCTGAAAATGCTTCGGCAATGGCGAGTGACGGCGGAGGAAATTAAATCTCTTCCTAGGAAGGCCCTGGAGAGTAGGGTTGTTGAATCTGCCTTTAGCGAGCCATTGGCCTTGAGGGATTGCCCAGGCCCGGTTATGAGGGAGGGTCTGCGTTTGATGAATCTGGAGAGAATCCCTTTAAAGTTTCGGGATTTGGCCTGGCTCTCGTTCCATGGCAGACTCTATGTGAAGGGCAACCTGAAGCATCGCTCTGCGGAGAACCGTGGTTGTCCAAGAGTGGAGTGTGGTGGAGTGGAGGAGACGATGGACCATTTCTTGCCCCTTCAGTATAGAAGTCTACAAGCGGGTGGGTGGGGCTCTGGGGATCCCTTTCCTTTCCCGCTTGAGTTACGCGGAGTGGTCTTACGGTGCCTTTCAGACTCACCGGGATTTTGATTTTGAGACACTTTTTCTAGTTAGCTTAGTAGTCCGTTACTACACGTGGAATGCACGGTGTCAGGTTTCCATTCGCAAAAAAGTCCTTCCTGTCGAGGTGGTGGTGAACAATATTCTGGGTGAGGTTGGGAAGATTCGGGGTCTTGAGAAGGACAGGTGGCGGCCGGGAGCCTGGACAAAGGCGTGGAGGAATGTCAGGTCCCCGTAGCTGCTGTCTGTCAGTCTCTGGGGGCGTGGCTTCTCTTTCTGTCCTTTCACGTCCCCTAGATTTTGTAACATCAGATTTTTGAAGAAAGGCTGCATGCATGGGATTGATGTATGGGATCAATGTATGGGGTGAATGTTTAATCGTTTCTTAGCCTGAGGGGGTGTTTAGGTGACGGTCAGGATTTGTTATTTTGCTGAAGTAAGCTGGTTTTGTTTAAAAATACATATTTTTATTCTGTATATATGTAAATATGATTTTTATGATGTTTTTTGTTTGCAAGATTTTAATAAACAAAAAATTTACACTCTAATGCCCCCTCCCCCACAATCACATCAGTCTCTGCACCAGAGGAGCTTACACTCTAATGTCCCCTCCCCCACAGTCCCATCAGTCTGTACCAGAGGAGCTTACACTCTGCACCAGAGAGGTTGTGCTGCAGGTGCTCTCCCTCTCCAGGCACTAGGGGGCCAGGCCTGCTCGCCTGGCCCCAGAAACATGGCCTCTTCTGGGCTAGGCTCAGACCATGCTCCCCCTGAGGGACCCAGCTTGCCTTCCCATACTTCACCAGCACCTGAAGACCTTGGCTGTGGCCCTAAAAGTGGGGAATCCCTCCCTGTCTTTAGAGAGCGGGTTGCTGATTATCTGGTGAGAATCGCAAAGGAGGAGGAAAAGTTGGTGAGTCTAAAAACTGACTACAAGAAAAAGAAAGTTCTCCATGACAAGTCATGGAGCAGCAAGAGGCAGAGCATGAAGCCGGAGATGAAGGGTTTGGAGGACGTCATGGAGCAGCAAGAGGCAGAGTATGAAGCCGGAGATGAAGGGTTTGGAGGACGTCATGGAGCAGCAAGAGGCAGAGCATGAAGCCGGAGATGAAGGGTTTGGAGGTCGCCATTAAGAAGCAGCAGAATCTGGTAAAGACGCTGAAGGAGAAGAGCGGAGCTTTCAGAGAAAAGTTCCGGAATGAGGAGAGGTTCCGGAAGATGAAGGGAGACTCCGGTAAGGATCCAGCATCGGCGGTGGCAGTACGGGTGGAGAGTGTGGAGGGGGTCCTGGATGCTGCCCCTGCTATCCCATCCACCTCAGGATCTGCTTCCCTGGAGGAAATGTCGGCCTCTGCCCCCCTCCCTCCACAGCAAGCTGGAGGAACAGCACAGGAGGTAGAGGAATATGGTGGAGGGCTGCTAAAGTACATTGAGGAATTGGAGTCTTCCCTAATTTGAAGAACTTTCCGTTTTTCTGAGGACTCTGAGGATGAAGATGACGGTGAGGACTCTGTACCTGGTCCTGTAAAGGAGAAAAAAACAGAAAAGCCGCGCTTTATTAAAAGTGCCATTTTGGACTCCAGTGTGGACAGCCATGTGCACTGCAGTGTTTTGGAGGGAAATCCTCCTGTGTGTGCACAGAGCTCTGCAGGGAAGATGGCTGCTGTGCCTGCAGGACTGCACTCTGCTGGGACTGAGGACTCTGATACCAGGAACCCTGTGACTGTGGACTCTGCTGGGGGGAAGGTAAAGGGGGGATCTGAGACTATTGCTGGACAACCTCTGCTGATGGCTGCAAATGCAGCAGAAAATGGTGGGAGGGAAATTGTCAGCAGCACTCTGAAAGGGGTTGCTGAAACCCAGGGGAGAGTGACCAGGAGTGGAAGGCTTTTGCCTAAGAGGAGTATGTTGGGGGAGGGGGAGACAGGAGCATCTGGTGTGAGTGGGTCTGCTGGGAGCAGTAGTGCCACGAGTGAAAGGAAACATATGGATGATAAGAGTGCTTGCAATGCTGGAAAGGGGAATGCCTGTGTGTTGGTGGATGGAGGGACTGCTGCTGCCTCTGATGGTGGTCTGCAGAGCGGGGGCTCTGAGGTTCCTGCAACCATTGGGCGGGGTGCAGCTTTAAGGTCCACTACATCTAATGCTGCAAATAAGACCTATGCTGGGGCTCTGGCTGGGAGGAGGGGGTCACATCATGTTGTCAGCTCTGGGGGGAGGTCTGCTGCAGGTCTGCCATCTGCACCCCTGTCCTTCAGGAGGAGGAATTTGGTGCAGCTCAGATGGGAAGGTGGGGGTGCTCCCCCGGTCAGGATGTCGGTGGTGGACAGGATTTTGGAGATGGGGTTTAGGGCGGATGACATCTTCGCCTTGATCAGCCCTGTAGGATCCTATGAATATGATCTGTCCTTTGTGCGCCCCGAGTCTCTGGATATATTCTGGGAGAAGTATGAACACATGTATAAGGGTCTGCCGGAGTGGAGGGGACTCGTCCCAAAGGTTGTCTCACGCCAACCTCTAGTGAAGACGGTCACCATTCTAGTACGGAATGAGTCCATTCCTTCGGCTGACTTGGCTGTCTGGCTGAGGAGATTTGGGGAGCTACTTGCACCCCTGAAGAAGATTGTGGATGAGAGAGGGATATGGACTGGTGGGTGGTCGGTGCAGATGAGGTTGTATGTGTGTGGGAATGTGGTCCAGCATCTGCCCTCCTCAGCCTTCATTGGGAAGGACAGGATTGTGGTGTTCTACCCTGGACAGCCCAAGCTCTGCAATAAATGCGGTTCTCGGGGTCACTTGGCCTCCTCATGTCCAGAGATGAAGTGCTCCCTATGTCAGGATCTGGGGCACCTGGCTAAGGATTGTAATATCATCAGGTGCAATCTGTGTGATAAGGTTGGCCATTCGTACAACCGGTGCCCTGAGGCCATGCACAACCAGTCAGCTTTGGTGGAAGAGTTTTTTCGTCTGGACATGGAGGAGGCAGAGGAGAGGGAGGCTGTGCCAGGGGTCCCCAATGTCTCTGTCCCTGTGGTCCCAGTGTCTGATGGTCCCTCTAATGTGTCATCTCCGTGTGTTGTGCCCCCTGAGTCAGTGTCCGTGGATGTTGTGTCTGATCCTCCTGTGTCAGTTTCCCCAGAGGTAGTGGGGGCTGTGGAGGGAACTGGACCAATGTGTATGGTTGCACCGACCCCCCCTCCCCGGCGTCAGAGGGTCAGAGCGCGTGAGGCGCTGGGGGGTGGAGTGAATGATGGTGGGGGTGTTGGGGTGAAGGTTGGGGGGACTGCTGTGGTGAGTGGAGAGAGTGGGGTGGATGATGTTGTTGGTGATGGTGGAAGGGAAGGGGAGGGGGCTTTGCGGTCCGGTTTATCAAATGATGATATGGAGTGGTTGGAGGCAAAAAGGAAGTCTGGGAAGAAGAAGCGGAAGAAGGATGTGCCTGTACCTGACCCTGGGAGGGTGGAGGTGTCAAACACATTTGAAGTGTTATCTGAGGTGGAGGATGAGGGATCTTCAGGGGATGAGTCTCTGGTTTCCATGGAGGAGGAAACACAGAGGACTATGAAGCGTGTAGGGTCTCCAAGTAGGGAGGGGGGTAAGCAGGCTAAGAAACGGGTACCTCGATCATCTTGATGGCGGTTCCCACTCCTTTGAAGGTGGCGACCATTAATGTCGCCAGCATAAAATCAGTAAGCGCTCGTAACATGGCCTTATTTTTGCTCAGCAGGTTTGATGCTGACATTTTCTTTTTGCAAGAGACCAGGTTGTCCAGTTTGGGGGATGTTCATATGGCGAAGAAGGAGTGGAGGCGCGGCCCCTCCTTCTGGTCTCTTGCGGCCGAGCCTTACACTGGAGTTGCGGTACTTTTTTCCGGCATGGTAACCTGTCGGCGGATTATTGAGGTAGAAATGGGGAGATGCATGGTCTTAGACGTCTCCATGGGGGGGCAGGACCTGCGCCTGATTAACATCTATGGGCCCCAGACAAAATGGGACAGGAAATGCCTCTTCATGAAGATCAAGCCTTTCCTTTTTACAGCCCAGCAAGTTGTCTTCGGTGGTGACTTTAACACCGTCACTAGGACTAAGGACAGGAGAGGGACCGGAGTCAGGCTGGACTGTGACGGGTTTTTTTTAAACAAAATAGCTAGAGAGGCAGGTCTGGTTGATGTGCACATTCATTGCTGCCCAGACGACACGGGATTCACTTTTCAGAGAGGTTCCAGTCAGAGTAGAATAGATAGGTTTTTTTTAAAGGGGAACTCCGCCTTCTCGGCACCAGTGTGTCAGGCGGTAGAGTTTTCCGATCACTGTATTCTGTCTGTGACTCTGAGTGGCCCCGATACACCACCTAAGGGGAGGGGTACCTGGAAGCTGAATTCGGCACTCCTGGACGATGAGAAGGTGAGTCAATCCTTTGAGGATTTTTTTCAGGCACAGGTATCAATCATGGACGTTTGCAGCAGTAAGTCCGAGTGGTGGGAGCTTACAAAACGAAGGATCGTTGGGTTTTTCAAGGCCATAGGAAGGAATAAACAGCTTGATAAGTATGTCACCTACCAGCGTCTGCGGAGGAAGCTCGATCGGCTTGTCTCGAATAATGGAGATCCAGAAGCGATCTCTGAGGTCAAACTCTTGCTCAGGCAGTGTCAATATGACAGGCATGCCTCTTTGGTTCTGGAAAGGGATTATGGGAAATATCACTCGCCCGACCCTTACCAGAACTGCAAACAAGGTAGAGCAGTTAAGTCAGTTGTAGGCCTGGTTGACAGTACGGGTTCCCTGACAAAGTCCAAGTCAGGGATCCTGGAAACCTCCAGGTCATATTATGCTGACCTCCTGGGTAGGAGGGACCTCGATCGAGCGAGCATGTCGGGTTTTCTGGACTCTACTCCAGGACTGGGAAATGGCAGTTCTCTTGTGAGTTTGACAGAGGACATCACGGCAGATGAGGTGGTGAAAGCTATTGATCAGCTTGCCATGAAGAAGTCGCCTGGGCCAGACGGATTGACAGCCGAGTTTTATAAGCACTTTAAGGTGACTCTGGCCCCATATTTGGTGGAGGTGTTTAATGGCTGTCTGAGAGAGGGTTCGCTCTCTCCCTCCATGCGACAATCTGCAGTGATTCTTCTGTCAAAGGGTAAGGATTCCTCGAGAATTGAGAATTGGCGGCCCATTAGCCTTCTCAATGTTGATAGGAAGATATTGGCAAAAATTATTTTCTGGCGTTTATCGTCTGTTGCGGGCAATTTACTTTCTCGCCATCAGCACTGTTCGGTTCAGGGAAGAAGCACTTTTTCAGCGGTGTTAGCTGTCCGGGAGGCCCTGGAGCGGTGCAGGGCTGCAGGCTGGGGAAAGTTCCTGCTGGCATTGGATCAGGCCAAAGCTTTTGATCGAGTCAATCATGAGTATCTATGGCTGCTTCTTGGCAAGTATGGCCTGGAGGGGGGCTTTATCGATTGGCTAAAGACCTTATACAGAGGGGCTGAAAGCTTCATGCTTGTGAATGGTTGGATTGGACGACCCTTTGAGGTTGGCTCAGGTGTGCGTCAGGGGTGTCCTTTGAGTCCTCTGCTATATGCGTTTGTAATCGATCCCTTCATTCGGAGGTTAGAGAGCGGACCGTTGTGTGGAGTTCCTTTGGGCATTCCTGGGGAGCCCCCTCTGAGGGTCGTGGCCTATGCTGATGACGTGTCTGTTTTCATCTCCGGGACGCAGGAGGCAGAGGAGGTGGTCTCGGTGATGGAACAGTATGCTGAGGCATCTGGCTCAAAGATCAATCAGGATAAGAGTGAGGTTTTCTGGATGGGAGAGGAAGGCGAAGGCTTTACCCTTCCGGACGCCTTCCCAGAGCCCCAGCAGGAAATTAAAGTATTAGGCATCAGATTTGGTCCCGGTGATTACGGCCTTGCAAATTGGGTAAGCAGGCTACAAGATGCCGATGCCAAGGTGGCCAGCTGGAAGGATTGGAAACTCTCTTACAGGGAAAGGATTGACCTGATTAAAACTTACCTGATCCCGGTATTTCTGTATGTCAGCTTTGTCTGTGTTTTGCCAGTGTCTCTCTATGCGAGGATCTACAGTTGTTTCTTCCAGCTGTTATGGGGGCACAAACTGAACCTCATTAAGAGGTCTGTAACCTACCTTCCCAGGCGGATGGGTGGCCTAGGTATGGTCAACCCGGTGGTTTTCTTTTCTCTGATGTTTTTGAAACATAATTTTGGTAGCATGCTGGCAGAGGAACCGCCTGGGTGGGTTGGTATTTTTCAGTCCTGGTTTAGGCCTTTTCTACGGAGCTGGGAGAATGGTGGGCCGGTGAAAAGCCTGAGGGTCCAACATGGTAAGCTCCCGGCTTATGTTGCCCCGTGTCTGAAAATGCTTCGGCAATGGCGAGTGACGGCGGAGGAAATTAAATCTCTTCCTAGGAAGGCCCTGGAGAGTAGGGTTGTTGAATCTGCCTTTAGCGAGCCATTGGCCTTGAGGGATTGCCCAGGCCCGGTTATGAGGGAGGGTCTGCGTTTGATGAATCTGGAGAGAATCCCTTTAAAGTTTCGGGATTTGGCCTGGCTCTCGTTCCATGGCAGACTCTATGTGAAGGGCAACCTGAAGCATCGCTCTGCGGAGAACCGTGGTTGTCCAAGAGTGGAGTGTGGTGGAGTGGAGGAGACGATGGACCATTTCTTGCCCCTTCAGTATAGAAGTCTACAAGCGGGTGGGTGGGGCTCTGGGGATCCCTTTCCTTTCCCGCTTGAGTTACGCGGAGTGGTCTTACGGTGCCTTTCAGACTCACCGGGATTTTGATTTTGAGACACTTTTTCTAGTTAGCTTAGTAGTCCGTTACTACACGTGGAATGCACGGTGTCAGGTTTCCATTCGCAAAAAAGTCCTTCCTGTCGAGGTGGTGGTGAACAATATTCTGGGTGAGGTTGGGAAGATTCGGGGTCTTGAGAAGGACAGGTGGCGGCCGGGAGCCTGGACAAAGGCGTGGAGGAATGTCAGGTCCCTGTAGCTGCTGTCTGTCAGTCTCTGGGGGCGTGGCTTCTCTTTCTGTCCTTTCACGTCCCCTAGATTTTGTAACATCAGATTTTTGAAGAAAGGCTGCATGCATGGGATTGATGTATGGGATGAATGTGTGGGATGAATGTATGGGATCAATGTATGGGGTGAATGTTTAATCGTTTCTTAGCCTGAGGGGGTGTTTAGGTGACGGTCAGGATTTGTTATTTTGCTGAAGTAAGCTGGTTTTGTTTAAAAATACATATTTTTATTCTGTATATATGTAAATATGATTTTTATGATGTTTTTTGTTTGCAAGATTTTAATAAACAAAAAATTTACACTCTAATGTCCCCTCCCCCACAGTCGCACACTATTATTACCGTATCCTCAGCTGATGTGTCACCTGGCTGCGGGTTTTGCAATCGTCAGATCTTGAAATTTCCTTTCCGTGTCGCAGAAAGCAGTTTGTGGCTCTCGGGAAGACGGGGCCCGTGTGGACTTGACTGGAGCGCCTCCAGATACGGCCAGTAATGGGGTGTAAAATTGAAAGCACAGTACATTAGAAAGGAAATTGTAGAGATTAGGGAAAAGCAGCAGATGGGGTTGATAATTATTCTGATGATTGTGGGGTTGAATTATCTTCTATTTTTGCTCTTTGACTAAAGTCAGAGAGACCTCCTGGCAGTGTCAGGCTTTATCAATGGAAGAAAAAACCTCAAAGAACTGCAAATCCCTCATACAATAGTCACATTAATTAGAGCGACGTGTAATTGGCTGAAATGGCTGAACTTATAAAAACAGTGGGTGCTATTATGAAAAAGTTTGATTTCTGCTGTGTGTAGTATTGAGTGATGCAGAAGTGGAGGCACAGAGCCACGTGTTCACAGGGAAATGGCAGTGAGGACTGTCCCCGATACTGTCCTGCTGCCAGGAATGGTCACAGAGGATTGCAGTAAAAATCATGGAGGATCTCAGTAATGGTCATGAAGGATCTCAGTACCATTCATAGAGGTTTTCAGAAATGGCTATGCAGGATTTCAGTAATGGTCATACAGGATCGCAGTAATGGTCATGGAGGATCTCAGCAATGGTCATAGAGAATCTTAGAAACAGTCATAGAAGATCTCAGTAATAGTCATGGAGGATCTTAGATGTAGTCATGGAGGATTTCAGTAATGGTCATAGAGGTTCTTAGCAATGGTCATGGAGGATCTCAGTAATAGTCACGGAGGAGCACAGTAATAGTCATGCAGGATTTCAATAATGGTCATAGTGGTTCTCAGCAATGGTAATGGAGGATCTCAGAAACAGTCATAGAAGATCTCAGTATTGATCATTGAGGATCTCAGTAGTAGTCTTACAGGATTTCAGTAATGGTCATAAAGGTTCTTGGAAGTGGTCATGGAGGATCTCAGTAATGGTCATGGAGGATCTCAGTAATGGTCATGGAGGATCTCAGTAATGTCACGGAGGATCTCAGTAATAGTCACAGGGGAGCACAGTAATAGTCATGGAGGAATTCAATAATGGTCATAGAAGTTCTCAGCAATGGTAATGGAGGATCTCAGAAACAGTCATAGAAGATCTCAGTATTGGGCATGGAGATCTCAGTAGTAGTCATAGAGGCTTTCAGTAATGGTCATAAAGGTTCTTAGCAGTGGTCATGGAGGATCTCAGTAATAGTCATGGAGGATCTCAGTAATGGTCATGGAGGATCTCAATAATAGTCACAGAGTAGCACAGTAATAGTCATGAAGGATTTCAGTAATGGTCATAGAGGTTCTTAGTAATAGTCATAGAGGATCTCAGTCATAGTCATGAAGGATCTCAGTAATGGTCAGGGAGGAGCTCAGTAATGGTCAGGGAGGAGCTCAGTAATTATCATAGCGGATTTCAGTAATGGTCATAGAGGTCTTAGTAATGGTCAAGGAGTATCTCAGTAATGGTCATGGAGGATCACACTAATGGTCAGGGAAGAGCTCAGTAAAGGTCAAGGAGGATCTCAGTAATCATCATGAAGGAGCTCAGTAATCACAGAATACAGGGAGGGGGAGAGAGTGTGCCACTGCCTAAGCGTAGTAATGATAGGAAAATTGATAAAAAAAACCTGGATGGTAAGTATTGCACTCACATACACATGGATAAAACACAGCGTGTCAGTATGTTCAGTGGAGACATGAACAGGTGGAAGTTTCTTAAGACTACTACAATGGTTATAAAACAAAAAGAAAGAGGAGAGAGTAGAGGCACCACTCTCAGTGTAGCATTAATAAAAGGTAATGTGAAAAAAAAAAATTAAGAGATGCGCATACCTAGAGATGGTGTCACACAGACATTACTCAAAGTGTCCAATAGATGGCGCCCTTCTGATGGCTCCCAATGCAGCTGGGGGGAACTGACTGCCACTGACATCACTAGTAACCAGTGATAATAAAATGCTCATAGAGGTTCTTAGTAATGGTCAGGGACGATCTCAGTAATGGTCAGGGAGGAGCTCAATAATGGTCAGGGAGGAGCTCATTAATGGTCAGGAGGGAGCTCAGTAATGGTCAGGAAGGAGCTCAATAATGGTCATGAAGGAGCTCAGTAATGGTCATGAAGGAGCTCAATAATGGTCAGGAAGGAGCTCAGTAATGGTCAGGAAGAAGCTCAATAATGGTCAGGAGGGAGCTCAGTAATGGTCAGGCGGGAGCTCAGTAATGGTCAGGAAGGAGCTCAGTAATGGTCATGAAGGAGCTCAGTAATGGTCATGAAGGAGCTCAATAATGGTCAGGAAGGAGCTCAATAATGGTGAAGAAGGAGCTCAATAATGGTCATGGAGGAGCTCATTAATGGTCAGGAGGGAGCTCAGTAATGATCAGGAGGGAGCTCAATAATGGTCATGAAGGAGCTCAGTAATGGTGAAGAAGGAGCTCAATAATGGTCATGGAGGAGCTCATTAATGGTCAGGGAGGAGCTCAGTAATGGTCAGGGAGGAGCTCATTAATGGTCAGGAGGGAGCTCAGTAATGGTCAGGAGGGAGCTCAGTAATGGTCAGGAAGGAGCTCAATAATGGTCATGAAGGAGCTCAATAATGGTCATGAAGGAGCTCAATAATGGTGAAGAAGGAGCTCAATAATGGTCATGGAGGAGCTCATTAATGGTCAGGGGGGAGCTCAATAATAGTTATGGAGGATCACAGTAATCAGGAAAGACTTTTCTGGATCTCATTTAAAAAAAAACCCTGTGGACATTCAACTGAAGCTTTGTTATCACTCAATTCCTCATATTCTCGGAGGGTCTGGGTATTTACTAGGTATGAGCCAAATGTACCTGGGTTTGGTTCAAACAGGGTTCGTCAAACTTTACTGAAGTCCTGGTGCCAAATTCAAAGCTTGATAGAAGTCAATGGGAGCCAACCCCCTCCCAACAATATTCATATTTTAGCCTAATAGGCAAGGGATTGTCAAACACAGTGTATGGGGCCTGGACACTGCCCTGGAGAAATGTGCCAAAAAAAAAAAATTCAGTTTGGTGGGGAGTAGCGTTGTGCAAAGCTCACAGTGTACAGTGAAAGCAGAGTAAGCCATTGCAGTACAGTTCTTGGCTGTGTTCACAAATGTGTGACACAGATCAGACTCTGGCAGTACTAGACTGATGCCATAGCTCAAGGTCTTTTTTATGAAAAAAAGGTGCCGGAATACAGCCAGTGTCCTCAGATAATACTGTAGAGTAGGGATCTCCAAACTTTCTAAACAAAGGGACAGTTTACAGTCCTTCAGACATCCAGTGGGGCCAAACTGTGGCCAGTGGGACTAAACAATGCCTCAGGCGTGGTGTTCAGAAGGAGTAAAGAATTACACAGCACCTATGGTCAGTAGGAGGAGGAATAGTGCCCCTTCATTGGTTTCAGTGGGAGGAATAGTGCTCCATCATTGGTATCAGTGGAAGGAATAGTGCCCCATCATTGGTGTAGGTGGGAGGAATAGCGCCCCATCATTGGTGTCAGTGGGAGGAATAGTGCCCCATCATTGGTCAAGGTGGGAGGAATAGCACTCCATCATTGGTGTCAGTGGGAGGAATAGTGCCCCACCATTGGTCAAGGTGGGAGGAATAGCACTCCATCATTGGTGTCAGTTGGAGAAATAGTGCCCCATCATTGGTGTCAGTGGGAGGAATAGTGCCCCATCATTGGTGTCAGTGGGAGAAATAGTACTCCATCATTGGTGTCAGTGGGAGAAATAGTACTCCATCATTGGTGTCAGTGGGAGAAATAGTACTCCATCATTGGTATCAGTGGTAGGGGATAATGCCCCATCATTGGTGTAGGTTGGAGGAATAGTGCCCCATCATTGGTGTCAGTGGCAGGAATAGCGCCCCATCATTGGTGTCAGTGGGAGGAATAGTACTCTATCATTGGTATCAGTGGTAGGGGATAGTGCCCCATGATTGGTGTAGGTTGGAGGAATAGCTCCCCATCATTGGTGTCAGTGGGAGGAATAGCTCCCCATCATTGGTGTCAGTGGGAGGAATAGTGCCCCATCATTGGTGTCAGTGGGAGGAATAGCGCCCCATCATTGGTGTCAGTGGGAGGAATTATGATTACAATATGAGGAATAGCATTGGTGTCAGTGGGAGGAATAGTGTTTCATCATTGGTGTCAGTGAGATGAATAGAGCCACATTATTGGATTTAATAGGAGTTATAGTGCTCCATTGGTGTCAGGGGGAGGAATAGCACCTCAATATTGATGTCAGTGGGAGGAATAATGCCCCATCATTGGTGTCAGTGAGAGAATAGTGCCTCATCATTGGTATCAGTGGGAGGACTAGTGCCCCATCATTGGTGTCAGTGGGAGGAATAGCACTCCATCATTGGTGTCAGTGGGAGGAATAGTGCCCCATCATTGGTGTAGGTGGGAGGAATAGCGCCCCATCATTGGTGTCAGTGGGAGGAATTATGATTACGATATGAGGAATAGTGCCCCATCATTGGTATCAATAGATTGATAAATTGATGTCAATGGGAGGAATAGCACCTCATTATTGGTGTCAGTGGGAGGAATAGTGCTCCATCATTGGTATCAGTGGGAGGACTAGTGCCCCATCATTGGTGTCAGTGGGGGGGAATAGTGCCCCATCATTTGTATTAGTGGGAGGAATAGTGCCCCATCATTGTTGTCAGTGGGAGGAATAGTGCCCCATCATTGGTGTCAGTGGGAGGACTAGTGCCCCATCATTGGTGTCAGTGGGAGGAATAGTGCCCCATCATTGGTGTCAGTGGGAGGAATAGTGCCCCATCATTGGTGTCAGTGGGAGGAACAGTGCCCCATTATTGGTGTCAGTGGGAGGAATAGTGCCCCATCATTGGTGTCAGTGGGAGGAATAGTGCCCCATCATTGGTGTCAGTGGGAGGAATAGTGCCCCATCATTGGTATCAGTGGGAGGAATAGTGCCCCATCATTGGTATCAGTGGGAGGAATAGTGCTCCATCATTGGTATCAGTGGGAGGAATAGTGCCCCATCATTGGTATCAGTGGGAGGAATAGTGCCCCATTATTGGTGTCAGTGGGAGGAATAGTGCCCCATTATTGGTGTCAGTGGGAGGAATAGTGCCCCATCATTGGTATCAGTGGGAGGAGTCGTGCCCCATCATTGGTGTCAGTGGGAGGAATAGTGCCCCATCATTGGTGGCAGTGGGAGGAATAGTGCCCCATCATTGGTATCAGTGGGAGGAGTCGTGCCCCATCATTGGTGTCAGTGGGAGGAATAGTGCCCCATCATTGGTGGCAGTGGGAGGAATAGTGCCCCATCATTGGTATCAGTGGGAGGAGTCGTGCCCCATCATTGGTATCAGTGGGAGGAATAGTGCCCCATGATTTGTGTCAGTGGGAGGAATAGTGCCCCATTATTGATGTCAGTGGGAGAAATAGTGCCCCATAATTGGTGTCTGTGGAGGAATAGTGACCCATAATTGGTGTCAGTGGAGGAATAGTGCCCCATCGTTGGTGTCAATGAGAGAAGTATTGATCAAAGGGCCAAATAAAGGCAAGCCAAGGGCCGCAGTTTGGGGAGCACTGCTGTGGAACGGTCTCTCCCTAAGACCCATTGAGCTGGTATTGTTTATAGTTTACATTATTGCACTGTTGTTGTTTTTTTTGTTTTGTTTTTTTACCTAAACCTCTGTCAAAATCAGTTTTTATTTACAGCACATTCGTATTCAATTCCTCACAGCATTAACGAGATGGAAGACATCATAAAATTATTGACACAGTATGTCCTTGAACAATGGCAATCTATTAACGATCCCGTCCCCCCAGCCCCCAGTCCGCCCTCCTTGTAATCATGTGCAACATGTGTTGCTGCATTAACTAAGGAAGCAGCAAAAGAATCAATAGAAAGAAAGAAATATAAGCTCCTTATGCTTAAACAATGCGCAATATGAGATAGCCGCGCCGGCTGATGTAAAATCTGTTTGTTTTCTTTAACAAACTCCGTCTGCATCCCCAAAGAGATGAAAACATCAATATGAAGGCATTTGCATTCCAATCCAGAAAGTTGAAATCTTTCTTGACGTCCTTGGACTTGATGGAAACTTTCAGTGTGACGGACGCGGCGAGGTCCCCTACAGCCTGTTACCGGGTGGCCGGTGTGCTTTGGGTTATCTCACTTCCGAATGACTTTAAAGGATACATAACAATTACGACAATTTTAAATTGGAAAATAAAAAAATGATAAGCACAGAACTGACTCTCTGTTGAATCGAGAATACGGAGTGTCAGTCATTTCTAATACGTTCATTTTTTTTCAACATTTCCTAAAAAAAAAAAGAGTGCCACACATAGCACAGCTTGCAGAGTGCAGCAGTCAGGGGTGAATCCTGACCAGTGATGAAAGACCTCCTTAAATGTGGAGGGTCAGCGATGGGTGCAACCTATAATGATGGGGGTCAGTGGTGTGTGCTCTCCTTAAATGTTGGAGGTCAATGGTGAGTGCCCTTCCTAATGATGGGGGTCAGTGCTGAAAACCCTCCTTAAATGTTGGAGATCAATAGTGAGTGCCTTCCTTACATGTTGGAGGTCAATGGTAAGTGCCCTTCCTAATGATGGGGGTCAGTGCTGAAAGCCCTCCTTAAATGTTGGGGGTCAGTGATGGGTGCCACCTAAAATGGGGGGGGGGGTCAGTGGTGAATGCCCTCCTTAAATGTTGGAGGTCAATGGTAAGTGCCCTCCTTAAATGTTGGAGGTCAATGGTGAGTGCCCTTTTTAAATGTTGGAGGTCGATGGTCAGTGCCCCTCTTAAATGTTGGAGGTCAGTGGTGTGTGCTCTCCTTAAATGTTGGAGCTCAATGGTGAGTGCCCTTCCTAATGATGGGGGTCAGTGCTGAAAGCCCTCCTTAAATGTTGGGGGTCAGTGATGGGTGCCACCTAAAATGGTGGGGGTCAGTGGTGAATGCCCTCCTTAAATGTTGGAGGTCAATGGTGAGTGCCCTCCTTACATGTTGGAGGTCAATGGTAAGTGCCCTCCTTAAATGTTGGAGGTCAATGGTGAGTGCCCTTCTTAAATGTTGGAGGTCAATGGTAAGTGCCCTCCTTAAATTTTGGAGGTCGATGGTGAGTGCCCCTCTTAAATGTTGGAGGTCGATGGTAAGTGCCTCCTTAAATGTTGGGGGTCAGTGGTGAGCGTCTATCACGTACCTGGTGATGGAGGCCAATGGAGAGAGGGCTTCCCTTGCAGCTAAGTTCCGGACTCCCCTGAGAGTGGGAGAGTGGGAGAGCGGGAGTCAGGCCCAAAGTTGCACAGGTCGCCTGTAGGAGTGCTGGTTGGTGGTTGGTGGTCCACTCAGAAGCACGGAGACAGGTCTGCAGACAGGAGGCGCCTGTGCGGGGTATGCAAGCTCTTCCAGGATTTGGATGTTTACTGAGTAGTCGGTTCATGCCAAGGTCAGGTACCAGGTGGGAATCAGAGCTGTTGTAGTCAGATGGGATAGCCGAGGTCATACACAGAGGAACGGGAGAGAGAGAGTATCCGTAAGTCAAGCCGAGGTCAGATCAGGGCAGAGTAGACAGGTCCAGGAGCAAGCCGAGTCGGTAACAGGAAATCACAAGTCAGAATCTCAGGAAACAGGAACAGGGCACAGGAAGCTAGAGATCATCCAGCAACCAGAGGAAGTGATGAGCCTCCTTATAAAGGCCGTCTGGCACCAGACTGAGGCTGATGTGTCCTTCTGCGGCCATGTACAGTATTTGCAGAAATGCCAGATCTTCCAGAACTCCTGCCATGGATAGGACCCTGACAGTGCCCTTCCTAATGATGGCGGTCAGTTCTGAAAGCCCTCTTTAAATGTTGGGGGTCAGTGATGAGTGCCCTCCTTAAATGTTGGAGGTCAGTGGTGAGTGCCCTCCTTAAATGTTGGAGAACAATGGTGAGTGCCCTCCTTAAATGTTGGAGGTTGATGGTGAGTGCCCCTCTTAAATGTTGGAGGTTGATGGTGAGTGCCTCCTTAAATGTTGGGGGTCAGTGGTGAGTGTGTATCACGTACCTGGTGATGGAGGCCAATGGAGAGAGGGCTTCCCTTGCAGCTAAGTTCCGGACTCCCCTGAGAGTTGGACAGCGGGAGTCAGGCCCAAAGTTGCACAGGTCGCCTGTAGGAGTGCTGGTTGGTGGTCGGTGGTCCACTCAGAAGCACGGAGACAGGTCTGCAGACAGGAGGCGCCTGTGCGGGGTATGCAAGCTCTTCCAGGATTTGGATGTTTACTGAGTAGTCAGTTCATACCAAGGTCAGGTACCAGGTGGGAATCAGAGCAGTTGTAGTCAGATGGGAAAGCCGAGGTCATACACAGAGGAGCGGGAGAGAGAGAGTATCCGTAAGTCAAGCCGAGGTAAGATCAGGGCAGAGTAGACAGGTCCAGGAGCAAGCCGAGGTCAGATCAGGGGTAAATCAGAGTAGACAGGTCCAGGAGCAAGCCGAATCGGTAACAGGAAATCACAAGTCAGAATCTCAGGAAAAAGGAACAGGGCACGGGAAGCTAGAGATCATCCAACAACCAGAGGAAGTGATGAGCCTTCTAATAAAGGCCGTCTGGCACCAGACTGAGGCTGATGTGTCCTTCTGCGGCCATATACAGTATTTGCAGAAATGACAGATCTTCCAGAACTCCTGCCGTGGACAGGACCCTGACAGTGCCCTTCCTAATGATGGCGGTCAGTTCTGAAAGCCCTTTTTAAATGTTGGGGGTCAGTGATGAGTGCCCTCTTTAAATGTTGGGGGTCAGTGATGAATGCCCTCCTTAAATGTTGGAGGTCAGTGGTGAGTGCCCTCCTTAAATGTTGGAGGTCAGTGGTGAGTGCCCTCCTTAAATGTTGGAGGTCAATGGTAAGTGCCCTTCTTAAATATTGGAGGTCAGTGCTGAGTGCCCTCGTTAGTGTTGAGGGCCAGTGTTGAGTATTCTCCTTAACATTGGTGGTTAGTTGTGAATGCCCTCCTTGATGTCGGGTGCTAGTGGTAGGTACCCAGCTTAATGTTGGTATGCTTGTGATCAGTGGTGAGTGCCTTTCTTGATGTTAGTGGCAACTAGTAAATATTTCCACTAGCCATTCCCTCTGATGTTTTTCACCCCGGCCATCGGGGGCTTGGTCACAAAGGTATCTCTGTGACCAAGCCCCCGATGGGCGGGGCAAAATGTGTTGGGGGGTGGCTAGCATGGTGCTGAGGCCATTCTACACATACATGCTGGATTTCTGGGGCTGGTCCGCTCCCCTTTATCTCATCCTAGGCACTGGACCGGATGCTGCTCCCTTCATTCCTATGCTGGACGGGTCATTTATCTTGCTTATCTGGCTTCAGAGTGGCGCCATTAAGCTTCATATATGGCCTAGTAAATATTCCCGCCAAATATTTGGGGTCCTGAGTTAGTGTCCTCCTTATATGTTGATTGTTAGTGGTGATTCTTCTGCGTGATATTGATGGTTTGTAGTGAGTGTTTTCCCTAATGCTGTGGGTCAGTGGAGAGTAACCTCCTTAATGTCGAGGGTCAGTGATGAGTGCTCCGCTTAATATTGGGGATCAGTGGTGAGTGCCCCCCTTGAATTTTTTTGGGGGGTCATTGTTGAGTAGTGAATGCCCTCTTGATGTTGGGTGTCAGTGGTGAGTAACCTTCTTAATGTTGTTGATCAGTAATAAAAGGTAATGTTGGAGGTCATAGGTGAGTGCCTTCCTTATATGTTGATTGTCAGTGGTGAGTGCCTTCCTTATATGTTGATTGTCAGTGGTGAGTGCCTTCCTTATATGTTGATTGTCAGTGGTGAATGCTCTCCTTTATATTGATGGTCTGTGGTGAGCGGTTTCCCAAATGTCGCGGGGTTATTAATGAGCGCTAATGTTGGTGGTCATTAGTAAATGCCTTCCGTGATGTTGTATGCCAGTTATTATTGTTGTTGATCAGTGATGAGTGCCTTCCTTAAGGTTGGAGGTCAGTAGTAAATGTTCCTGCCAAATGTTGAGGGTCATAGATGAGGGCCCACCTTATATGTTGATTGTCAGTGGTGAGTGTTTTACCTAATGTTGGGGGTCAGTGATTAGCTTTCTCCATAATGTTGGGGTCAATGGAGAGTGCCCTCTTTAATGTTTGAGGTCAGTGGTGAGTGGTCAATAATGAATGACCTCCTTGATATTGGGTGCCAGGGGTGAGTACCTCTCTTGATCTTGGTGATCAGTGGTGATTGTTTCTCCCAAATATTGGGGGTCATGGGTGAGTACCCTTCTTAAAGGTTGATTGTCAGTGGTGAGTACTCTCCTTAATACTGATGGTCTATGGTGAGTGTTTCCCCTAATGTTGGAGGTCAGTGATGGGTTAGGAGTTCAGTGATGGGTGCTCCTCTTAATATTGCAGGTCAGTGGTGAGTGCCAACATAAAATGTGGGGGGGGGGGGGTCACTGGTGAATTTCTTCCTTGATGTTACCCTTCTTAATGTTGATCAACAGTGGTGAGTGGTAAGTGTTCCTGCCAAATGTTTGGGCTTGTATGTGAGTACTCTCCTTAAATGTTGATTGTCAGCAGAGAGTGTTCTCCTTAATATTGGTGGTTTGTAGTGAGTGTTTTCCATGTTGATGAGTGCTACCCTTGATATTGTAAGTCGGTGAGAATACACTTCTTAAATGTTTGGGGGTCAGTGGTGAGCAGGGGCGGACTGACCATTTGGAAACTCGGGCACTGCCCGAGGGCCCGGGGTCAGTAGGGGGCCCCATGAGATGCCCCTGGTACCTTTTTCATAGGCTTTTTTGAGTTTGGGCAAGGACACAGGGGCCCCATGATCCCCTATTGCCCAGGGGCCCCATGAGTTGTCAGTCCGCCCCTGGTGGTGAGTGCCGTCCTTAATGCTGGGGGACAGTGGTGAGTGCCCTTCTTAACGCTGGGGGTCAGTGGTGAGTGCCCTTCTTAATGCTGGGGGTCAGTGGTGAGTGTTCTCCTTAATGTTGGTGGTCAGTGGTGAGTGCCCTTCCTAATGTTGGTGGTCAGTGGTGAGTATCCTCCTTAATGCTGGATGCCAGTGGTGAGCTCCCTTCTTAATGTTGGTGGCCAGTGGTGAGTGTCCTCCTTAATGCTGGATGCCAGTGGTGAGTTCCCTTCTTAATGTTGGTGGCCAGTGGTGAGTGTCCTCCTTAATGCTGGATGCCAGTGGCGAGTTCCCTTCTTAATGTTGGTGGCCAGTGGTGAGTGTCCTCCTTAATGCTGGATGCCAGTAGTGAGTTCCCTTCTTAATGTTGGTGGCCAGTGGTGAGTGTCCTCCTTAATGCTGGATGCCAGTGGTGAGTTCCCTTCTTAATGTTGGTGGCCAGTGGTGAGTGTCCTCCTTAATGCTGGATGCCAGTGGTGAGTTCCCTTCTTAATGCTGGATGCCAGTGGTGAGATCCCTTCTTAATGTTGGTGGCCAGTGGTGAGTTCCCTTCTTAATGCTGGATGCCAGTGGTGAGTTCCCTTCTTAATGTTGGTGGCCAGTGGTGAGTGTCCTCCTTAATGCTGGATGCCAGTGGTGAGTTCCCTTCTTAATGCTGGATGCCAGTGGTGAGATCCCTTCTAAATGTTGGTGGCCAGTGGTGAGTGCCCTCCTCAATGCTGGATGCCAGTGGTGAGTTCCCTTCTTAATGTTGGTGGTCAGTGGTGTGTTTCCTCCTTAGTGCTGATTGTCAGTGGTGAGTTGCCTTCTTAGTGTTGGTGGTCAGTGATGAGTTCCCTACTTAAAGTGGTTGTAAATGCAAATATAAAAAAATTACTTTTTGCCATAAATTAATACATTCTAATGTAAACATACATACAGCTGTGAGTGTACCTCAGAAAAATGCTCCCTTAGCTTGTCTCAGCCCTCCAAAAACTGCTGGTCTGTGGGGGTGGCTTAGGACCAGAGAATAGTAGGCGGGGATGTGATGTCACACAATCCTCTGTTATACACACCCTCCAGCCTCGGCTCAAGAACAATCACTGGTGCTGAGTTCTGGATCTTGTGAAGGCAGAGACCAGCAGAGAGAGGACATCTGCTCCCCCACCCCTTTGCAGTGTATTACATGGAGGCTCATGCTGGTCTCGTCTTCAGCACAGCCTGTCACTCACAGGAGAAAGGGAGTGGTGACACCATTTTTCTGCTTGTGTCAGATTTATTCTGTTCAGAAGAGCAGGGGGGATTTCTGGAGAAGGGGATTGCTTCAAGATACCAAACTAAGCTCAAATGCTTAGTATAGGTAAAATCTATTCAACTGTAGGATTAGGTTGATTTGTGTTTTTTATGTTTACATGCATTTTAAGTTGTGAGTACGCTCCTTAATGTTGGGTGCCTGTAGTGAGTACCCTTCTTAATGTTGGTGATCAGTGGTGAGTGCCCTCATAAATGTTGATTGCCAGTGGTGAGTGTTCCCGGCGATGTTGGAAGTCATAGGTGAGTGTCCTTCTTAAATGTTGATTATCAGTGGTAAGTGATTTCCTTAATATTGTTGGTCTGTGGTGAAGGTTTCCCTAATGTAGGGGTCAGTGTTGAGTGCTCTCCTTGATATTGGGGGTCGGTAATGAATCACCTCCTTAAATGTTGGTGGTCATTGGTACGTTCCCTCTTTAATATTGATGGTCAGTGTTGAGAGCCCTTCTTAATGTTGGTGGTCAGTGCTGAGTGCCCTCCCTAATGTTGGTGGTCAGTTTTCTCCTTAATGCTGGTAGTAAGTGGTGAGTTTCCTCCTTAGTGTTGGTTAGTGGTGAGTGTCCTCCTTCATGTTGATGGTCAGTGGTAAGTGCCCTCCTTAATGGTGGTCAGTGGTGGGTTCCCTCTTTAATGTTGATGGTCAGTGGTAAGGGTGAGTTCCCTCCTTAATGTTGGTAGTCAGTAGTGAGTGCCCACCTTAATGTTGATTGCCAGTGTTGAGTGCCGTCCCTAAAGTTGGAGGTCAGTGGTGAGTTTCCTCTTTAGCGTTGGTGGTCAGTGGTGAGGGTCCTCCTTAATGTTGATAGTCAGTGGTGAGTGCCCTCCTTAATGTTGGTGGTTAGTGGTGAGTGTCCTCCTTAATGTTGGTGGTTAGTGGTGAGTGTCCTCCTTAATGTTGGTGGTTAGTGGTGAGTGTCCTCCTTAATGTTGATAGTCAGTGGTGAGTGTCCTCCTTAATGTTGATAGATAGTGGTGAGTGTCCTCCTTAATGTTGGTGGTCAGTGGTGAGTGTCCTCCTTAATGTTGATAGTCAGTGGTGAGTGTCCTCCTTAATGTTGGTGGTCAGTGGTGAGTGTCCTCCTTAGTGTTAGTGGTCAGTGGCGAGTTACCTTCTTAATGTCGGTGGTCAGTGGTGGGTGTCCTCCTTAATGTCGGTGGTCAGTAGTGAGTTTCCTTCTTAATGTCGGTGGTCAGTGGTGGGTGTCCTCCTTAATGTCGGTGGCCAGTGGTGAGTGTCCTCCTTAATGTCGGTGGCCAGTGGTGAATGTCCTCCTTAATGTTGGTGGTCAATGGTGGGTGTCCTCCTTAATGTTGGTGGTCAGTGATGGGTGTCCTCCTTAATGTCGGTGGTCAGTGGTGAGTGTCCTCCTTGGTGTTGGTGGTCAGTAGTGAGTTTCCTTCTTAATGTCGGTGGTCAGTGGTGGGTGTCCTCCTTAATGTCGGTGGTCAGTAGTGAGTTTCCTCCTTAGTGTTAGTGGTCAGTGGTGGGTGTCCTCCTTAATGTCGGTGGTCAGTAGTGAGTTTCCTTCTTAATGTTGGTGGTCAGTGGTGGGTGTCCTCCTTAATGTCGGTGGCCAGTGGTGGGTGTCCTCCTTAATGTCGGTGGCCAGTGCTGAGTGTCCTCCTTAATGTCGGTGGTCAGTGGTGGGTGTCCTCCTTAGTGTTGGTGGTCAGTGGCGAGTTTCCTTCTTGTCGGTGGTCAGTGGTGGGTGTCCTCCTTAATGTCGGTGGCCAGTGCTGAGTGTCCTCCTTAATGTCGGTGGTCAGTGGTGGGTTCCTCCTTAGTGTTGGTGGTCAGTGGCGAGTTTCCTTCTTGTCGGTGGTCAGTGGTGGGTGTCCTCCCTAATGTCGGTGGCCAGTGGTGAGTGTCCTCTTTAATGTCGGTGGCCAGTGGTGGGTGTCCTCCTTAATGTCGGTGGTCAGTAGTGAGTTTCTTTCTTAATGTCGGTGGTCAGTGGTGGGTGTCCTCCTTAATGTCGGTGGCCAGTGCTGAGTGTCCTCCTTAATGTCGGTGGCCAGTGGTGAGTGTCCTCCTTAATGTCGGTGGCCAGTGGTGAGTGTCCTCCTTAATGTTGGTGGTCAATGGTGGGTGTCCTCCTTAATGTTGGTGGTCAGTGATGGGTGTCCTCCTTAATGTCGGTGGTCAGTGGTGAGTGTCCTCCTTGGTGTTGGTGGTCAGTAGTGAGTTTCCTTCTTAATGTCGGTGGTCAGTGGTGGGTGTCCTCCTTAATGTCGGTGGTCAGTGCTGAGTGTCCTCCTTAATGTCGGTGGCCAGTGGTGGGTGTCCTCCTTAGTGTTGGTGGTCAGTGGCGAGTTTCCTTCTTAATGTCGGTGGTCAGTGGTGGGTGTCCTCCCTAATGTCGGTGGCCAGTGGTGAGTGTCCTCTTTAATGCCGGTGGCCAGTGGTGGGTGTCCTCCTTAATGTCAGTGGTCAGTGGTGAGTGTCCTCCTTAATGTCGGTGGTCAGTGGTGGGTGTCCTCCTTAATGTCGGTGGTCAGTGGTGAGAGCCCTCACAGATAAAAAGTCTGGCATTTAGAAGAACGCCCAAACAGCCAAAGTTTGTTTCTGACTTTCGACTGTGCCTGAACTTTGTATTTATGCCAACTCAGGACCCATGCAACAGATAGATACCTTTTATGTTTTATTTCCATGACCATCTACTGAATATTCATGTTATAATAAAAAGAAAATGTTTTCCCCCCCTTGACAAAAATCAGAACCTAATAAAAACATTATTTCAGCATTAAAAATAAAAAAATAAATAAAAACTGGTCTCTCCACACTTTGGATCTCTCTCTTTTCAGGAATCAGCTCCGACGTGTCAAAGAATTAGTATCACTTTTTTGTCAGATGCTGTTAAGATCTCCTCTCATACCTCATTGATTTTTCTCATCTGTAATTTAAGGCGACTGTTCGGTCTCTTTGAAAGTGAGAAAGTAACTTCTTGCCAGACTGCCTTCTCGCTATCTGGTTCAAATATTAATATCTAACGGCTGTCTCTTATTTTTAGCACAACCTTGAAGTTTGTAAAAGAGTGGAAACTAATTTTTCAAGAGTTTATTTAAATGGGTCAATATGGTGTACAAAGTAAAATGTGAAAAAAAAATTGTAAACTTATCAACATTAGGCAATGGTATTAACCAATCAAAGAGAGTTTTTTTTTGCAAACATGTTGAAAGTTAGTTTTGAGAGTTAAGAGTTTTTCAAATATTGACATTAAAGCCCAACTGAACTTCCAGTTTAAATAAAAGTGTTCACTTTCTTTCAGTTTAATTTCTTTATGAAGTAATCATAGAATAAAATTTTTTTAAAAACTTTGACTGTAGCTCTAAAAAAAAAAAAAAATGTGCATACACACACTATTTTGCCAAAAGTACTGGGCCACCTGCCTTTCCACGCACATGACCTTTAATGGCCCCCCAGTCTCAGTCCGTAGGGTTCAGTATTGAGTTTGCCCCGCCCTTTCCACACACATGACCTTTAATGGCTCCCCAGTCTTAGTCCCTAGGGTTCAATATTGAGTTGGCCCCGCCCTTTCCACATACATGACCTTTAATGGCCCCCCAGTCTCAGTCCGTAGGGTTCAGTATTGAGTTTGCCCCGCCCTTTCCACACACATGACCTTTAATGGCTCCCCAGTCTTAGTCCCTAGGGTTCAATATTGAGTTGGCCCCGCCCTTTCCACATACATGACCTTTAATGGCCCCCCAGTCTCAGTCCGTAGGGTTCAGTATTGAGTTTGCCCCGCCCTTTCCACACACATGACCTTTAATGGCTCCCCAGTCTTAGTCCCTAGGGTTCAATATTGAGTTGGCCCCGCCCTTTCCACATACATGACCTTTAATGGCCCCCCAGTCTCAGTCCGTAGGGTTCAGTATTGAGTTTGCCCCACCCTTTCCACACACATGACCTTTAATGGCCCCCCAGTCTTAGTCCCTAGGGTTCAATATTGAGTTGGCCCCGCCCTTTGCAGCTATAACAGCTTCAACTCTTCTGGGAAGGCCGTCCACAAGGTTTAGGAGGGTGTCTATGGGAAGGTTGGACCATTCTTCCAGAAGCACATTTGTCAGGTCAGGCACTGATGTCGGGGGAGGAGGCCTGGCTCGCAGTCTCCGCTCTAATTCATCCCAAAGGTGTTCTATGGGGTTGAGGTCAGGACTGTGCAGGACAGTCCAGTTCCTCCACCCCAAACTGGCTCCTCCATGTCTTTATGGACCTTGCTTTGTGCACTGGTGGGCAGTCATGTTGGAACAGGAAGGGGCCATTCCCAAACTCCTCCCACAAAGCTGGGAGCATAAAATTGTCCAAAATGTCTTGGTATGCTGACGCCTTAAGAGTTCCCTTCACTGGAACTAGGGGGCCAAGCCCAACCCCTGAAAAACAAATCCGCACCATAATCCCCCCTCCACCAAACATTACACTTGGCACAATGCAGTCAGACAAGTAGTGAAGTGTGTGATTCATCACTCCAGAGAACACATCTCCACTGCTTTAGAGTCCAGTGGCGGCGTGCTTTACACCACGGCATCCAACGCTTTGCATTGTACTTGGTGACTGATGTAGGTTACATAGTTACATAGTCTGGTTGAAAAAAGACAATCCAGTTAAAAAAAAAGTCATAATCCTACACCCACAGTTTATCCAGAGGAAGGCAAAAACCCAGCAAAGCATGATCTAATTTGCTCCTGCAGGGAAAAAAAATTCCTTCCTGATCCCCCCTTATGTATTATACATGGAGATCATATCCCCCCCTTATGTATTATACATGGAGATCATATCCCCCCCTTATGTATTATACATGGAGATCATATCCCCCCTTATGTATTATACATGGAGATCATATCCCCCCTTATGTATTATACATGGAGATCATATCCCCCCATATGTATTATACATGGAGATCATATCCCCCTTATGTATTATACATGGAGATCATATCCCCCCCTTATGTATTATACATGGAGATCATATCCCCCTTATGTATTATACATGGAGATCATATCCCCCCTTATGTATTATACATGGTGATCATATCCCCCCTTATGTATTATACATGGTGATCATATCCCCCCTTATGTATTATACATGGAGATCATATCCCCCTTATGTATTATACATGGAGATCATATCCCCCCCCTTATGTATTATACATGGAGATCATATCCCCCCCCCTTATGTATTATACATGGAGATCATATCCCCCCCTTATGTATTATACATGGAGATCATATCCCCCCTTATGTATTATACATGGAGATCATATCCCCCCCCTTATGTATTATACATGGAGATCATATCCCCCCCCCTTATGTATTATACATGGAGATCATATCCCCCCTTATGTATTATACATGGAGATCATATCCCTCTTATGTATTATACATGGAGGTCGTATCCCCCCTTATGTATTATACATGGAGGTCGTATCCCCCCTTATGTATTATACATGGAGATCATATCCCCCCCTTATGTATTATACATGGAGATCATATCCCCCCTTATGTATTATACATGGAGATCATATCCCCCCCTTATGTATTATACATGGAGATCATATCCCCCCCTTATGTATTATACATGGAGATCATATCCCCCCCTTATGTATTATACATGGAGATCATATCCCCCCCTTATGTATTATACATGGAGATCATATCCCCCTTATGTATTATACATGGAGATCATATCCCCCCCTTATGTATTATACATGGAGATCATATCCCCCTTATGTATTATACATGGTGATCATATCCCCCTTATGTATTATACATGGAGATCATATCCCCCCTTATGTATTATACATGGAGATCATATCCCCCCCCCTTATGTATTATACATGGAGATCATATCCCCCCCCCTTATGTATTATACATGGAGATCATATCCCCCCTTATGTATTATACATGAAGATCATATCCCCCCTTATGTATTATACATGGTGATCATATCCCCCCTTATGTATTATACATGGAGATCATATCCCCCCTTATGTATTATACATGGAGATCATATCCCCCCTTATGTGTTATACATGGTGATCATATCCCCCCCTTATGTATTATACATGGTGATCATATCCCCCCCTTATGTATTATACATGTTGATCATATCCCCCCTTATGTATTATACATGGTGATCATATCCCCCCCTTATGTATTATACATGGAGATCATATCCCCCCTTAATGTCTTCTTCTCAGTAGAGAATAAATTCAGTTCCTCTAATCTTTCCTCATAGCTGATCTCCTCCATGCCTCGTAACAGTTTAGTTTCCCTTTTCTGTACTTTCTCCAGTTCCCCAATGTTCTTTTTGTGAATTGGAGCCCAAAACTTAACTGCATATTCCAGATGAGGTATTACTAAAGATCTGTACTGGGGGAGGGGGGGAGGGGGGTGATGTCTCTCTCTGGAGTCTATACCTCTCCTAATACAAGAGAGGATTTTGCTCACTTTAGAACCCGCAGCTTGGCATTGCTGCCATTATTAAGCTTGTGATCTACCAGAACTCCCAGATCCTTCTCCACCATTGACACCCCGCCCCCCAGATCCTTCTCCACCATTGGCCCCCCCAGTTGTACCTCCCTAGTATGTATGATGCATATTCTTAGCCCCCAAGTGCAGAACCTTACATTTATCAACATTAAACCTCATTGGCCCCATAGTCCCCCAATTACACAGAGCATTGAGGTCGGCTTGTAAGTTGGAGACATCCTGTAAGGACGTTATTCCCCGGCACAGCTTGGTGTCATCTGCAAAGACTGAAATGGGATTTATAATCTCAGACTCTATATTATTTATAAATATATTAAGAACTAAGTGTCCCAACACTGAACCTTGGGGTACCCCACTGATGACCCCTAGACCATTCAGAGTATGAATCATTAAACACTACTCTCTGAATACGATCTTTTAGCCAGTTTTCTATCCATTTACATACATTTTTTTCCAAGCCCATAGACTTTACCTTACACATTAGCCAAAGTATACCACATCCACTGTCACCCCTCTGTTCAAGTATACCACGTCCACAACCACCCCTCTGTCCAAGTATACCACGTCCACAACCACCCCTCTGTCCAAGTATACCACGTCCACAGCCACCCCTCTGTCCAAGTATACCACATCCACTGCCACCCCTCTGTCCAAGTATACCACGTCCACAGCCACCCCTCTGTCCAAGTATACCACGTCCACAACCACCCCTCTGTCCAAGGCTTTGCTCGCCTCCTCATAAAAAGAAATCAGATTTGTTTGACAACTTCCAACTTTCATGAATCCATGCTGTCTGTTGCTTAAAATATTTTTTCCCAGCAAGAACTCCTCTCTGTGGTCTTTTATTAAACTCTCCAGTATCTTCCCAACTATAGAAGTTACACTAACAGGTCTATAATTACTTGGTAAAGATTTTGACCCCTTTTTAAATATTGGCACCACATTGGCCTTACGCCAATCCAGCGGTACTTTGCCAGTCATTAAAGAGTCCCTAAAAATGAGAAACAATGGCTTTGAAATGACAGAGAAGCTTGAGGTGATTGTAGCCGTATTAGTGCACTTGCAACAGAAACAATTGAGTACTGTCTGAGATACTTTTTTTATTTGCACTAACATACAATTTTAAGGACAAGCTTTCGGGGAATGTCCCCTTCTTCAAGGTCCAAGTAGTACTATTACAAAGTTTTAGCAGAATGTTAGAAGAGATGTGGGGATGAGAAAAGAAAAAAAGCAGAAACAAACACAAGCCTAGGGTTAGACTAGAGATAAGACACAGCAAAGCAGAAGCAAAGACTGGGGGGGGAGAAAAACTCTTACAGAGGGAGTCATAAAAATGTTGGATAAGGAGTGAGGAATCCCATGTCCAAATTAAGGCCGTTATCTCTTGTGTCAAATAGAATTATCATTCTTAGTTCAAAAGTTTTTCTTTCCTGAATGGTTTTGAAATTTGAGATTTGAATATATTTGTGTATATATATATATATATATATATACAGTGCTAAAGTACTGTGCAAAAGCTATAGGCAGGTGTGAAAAAATGCTGTAAAGCAACAATGCTTTAATAAATATATATTTATTAATTGTTCATTTTTATAAATGTTCATAATGCAAAGAATAAAAGAAAAATCTGAATCAAATCAATATCTGGTGTGACCACCCTTTGGTTTCAAACCAGCATCAGTTCAGTTCATCAAGTTCTTTTGAAGAAGCACAAAGAAACAGGTAATGCTGAGGAGCATAGACGCAGTGGTTGAGTAATATTGAGGAGTGTAGACCCAGTGGTTGGGTAACATTGAGGAGTGTAGACGCAGTGGTTGGGTAACATTGAGGACTGTAGATGCAGTGGTTGGGTAATGATGAGGACTGTAGACCCAGTGGTTGAGTAATATTGAGGAGTGTAGATGCAGTGGTTGGGTAACATTGAGGAGTGTAGACGCAGTGGTTGGGTAACATTGAGGACTGTAGACTCAGTGGTTGGGTAACATTGAGGACTGTAGACGCAGTGGTTGGGTAACATTGAGGACTGTAGACCCAGTGGTTGAGTAATATTGAGGAGTGTAGATGCAGTGGTTGGGTAACATTGAGGACTGTAGACTCAGTGGTTGGGTAACATTGAGGACTGTAGACGCAGTGGTTGGGTAACATTGAGGACTGTAGACTCAGTGGTTGGGTAACATTGAGGACTGTAGACGCAGTGGTTGGGTAACATTGAGGACTGTAGACCCAGTGGTTGAGTAATATTGAGGAGTGTAGATGCAGTGGTTGGGTAACATTGAGGAGTGTAGACGCAGTGGTTGGGTAACATTGAGGACTGTAGACTCAGTGGTTGGGTAACATTGAGGACTGTAGAGGCAGTGGTTGGGTAACATTGAGGACTGTAGAGGCAGTGGTTGGGTAACATTGAGGACTGTAGATGCAGTGGTTGGGTAATGATGAGGACTGTAGACCCAGTGGTTGAGTAATATTGAGGAGTGTAGATGCAGTGGTTGGGTAACATTGAGGACTGTAGACTCAGTGGTTGGGTAACATTGAGGACTGTAGACGCAGTGGTTGGGTAACATTGAGGACTGTAGACTCAGTGGTTGGGTAACATTGAGGACTGTAGACGCAGTGGTTGGGTAACATTGAGGACTGTAGACCCAGTGGTTGAGTAATATTGAGGAGTGTAGATGCAGTGGTTGGGTAACATTGAGGAGTGTAGACGCAGTGGTTGGGTAACATTGAGGACTGTAGACTCAGTGGTTGGGTAACATTGAGGACTGTAGACGCAGTGGTTGGGTAACATTGAGGACTGTAGATGCAGTGGTTAGGTAACATTGAGGACTGTAGACGCAATGGTTGGGTAACATTGAGGACTGTAGACCCAGTGGTTGAGTAATATTGAGGAGTGTAGATGCAGTGGTTGGGTAAAATTGAGGAGTGTAGACGCAGTGGTTGGGTAACATTGAGGACTGTAGACGCAGTGGTTGGGTAACATTGAGGAGTGTAGACGCAGTGGTTGGGTAACATTGAGGACTGTAGACGCAGTGGTTGGGTAACATTGAGGACTGTAGACGCAGTGGTTGGGTAACATTGAGGACTGTAGACGCAGTGGTTGGGTAACATTGAGGACTGTAGACCCAGTGGTTGAGTAATATTGAGGAGTGTAGATGCAGTGGTTGGGTAAAATTGAGGACTGTAGACGCAGTGGTTGGGTAACATTGAGGAGTGCAGATGCAGTGGTTGGGTAACATTGAGGAGTGTAGACGCAGTGGTTGGGTAACATTGAGGACTGTAGACGCAGTGGTTGGGTAACATTGAGGACTGTAGACCCAGTGGTTGGGTAACATTGAGGAGTGCAGATGCAGTGGTTGGGTAACATTGAGGACTGTAGATGCAGTGGTTGGGTAACATTGAGGAGTGTAGACGCAGTGGTTGGGTAACATTGAGGACTGTAGACGCAGTGGTTGGGTAACATTGAGGACTGTAGACGCAGTGGTTGGGTAACATTGAGGACTGTAGACGCAGTGGTTGGGTAACATTGAGGAGTGTAGATGCAGTGGTTGGGTAACATTGAGAAGCATAGACATAGTGGTTGGCCAAGGAATCAAGAAAAAAATTAAGAATTTTACAGGAATGAGTTGTTTGAGACTTAAAATGTTAATTTTTAGGTGGAGGAAGGATGGACTTCCCAGAACAGTCAGACAGAGTAGGTGATTGCTGAACAGATTGGGATAAGGAGTTCCATATGATGGGAGAAGCTCTGGTGAAGTCCTGGAGGTGAGCATGGAAGGAGGTGATTAGGGAACTAGAGTAAGAGGTCTTGGGATGGAACAGTTTGCTTGGTATTTGGAGGCGAGGTTGGTAATGTAGATGGGGTGATGAGTTGTGGATTGCTTTGCATGTTGGTACTATTATTTTGAATTTTACTCCTGATGAGGGAGCAATAAATGCAAAGAGACATGTTGAGTTTTACTGATTTTAATAAATTTGGGATTTTCGGTTCTGTAAATCATAAACGACTGCTTCCAGATGGCTTGTTTTCACATTATAGGCAAGCCAGCCTGGAGTCCAATTGTTGACCCAACCTTGGGATGTGTTGTTGAAGACCTCTTGGACATCAAGTGTGGATTGTTGCTGGGTTGAAGCTAGGGCCAAGCTTTGGGTTCAGGTTGACTATGAGTTTACAAAACCCAGATTTTTCTAAGTCTCCTACAAATGGGCAAACTAAAGGGCCAGACTTGCTGAGTTCAGTCACCCAAACCTATGTCTGTAAGTCATAAATGACAGCCTCCCGATGGTTTGTTTTCACATTATAGGCAAGCCAGCCTGGAGTCCAATTGTTGACCCAACCTTGGGATGTGTTGTTGAAGACCTCCTGGAAGTCAAGTGTGGATTGTTGCTGGGTTGAAGCTAGGGCCAAGTGGGTTCAGGTTAACTATGAGTTTACAAAACCCAGATTTTTTTTAAATCTCCTACGAACGGGCAAACTAAAAGGGCCAGATTTGCCGAGTTCAGTCACCAAAACCTATGTCTGTAAGTCATAAATGACAGCTTCCCGATGGTTTGTTTTCACATTATAGGCAAGCCAGCATGGAGTCCAATTGTTGACCCAACCTTGAGAAGTGTTGAAAACTTCTTGGATTCTCGTGGATTCCTGCTATGTAAGCTTGTTAGCCGGGACACAAATTGGTGTTTTTTCGGCCACTCGCCAATTTCAGTTTTTCTGTTCACCTACCGATACTCTTAGATGTACCTTTGTTTTTTTTTTCCAGTATACTAACCCAGCAGCAGGCAAAATTTTAAAGGAAATTAAAACTTTCAACTGAACCTATCCATAGTCATCAGTGCACGTCCATTAGGACGTAGGTCTTGTTACCCTATAGTGATGCATAGCCACAGGAACCATGGCATGATGTCCATTTGGGTTGCAGGGAATCAGATCTTTAGAGGGTATCAAACAGGAACATTACATTGTATGCTTTCAAGGTGGTGGCCACAAAACCTAATTAAAAGGATAGATAGGGCTGGACCCAAAATTAAATTAAGAGTTAAGATTTCAGATCCGAGTTCATTAAAATTCAGGCAATGCCATTAAACTAATGCCTTTATGTGACTTACTTACTAAAACTGAATTCATTGCAAAAAAAAGTACTTTTCCATGTATTGATTATTTAATGTATACATTCTCTAACATCTATTTCATCTGTGTGAAGAGGCTCTGTGGAACTCTTCAGTAATCAGTCTATTCTGATATCACCCGGTAACGGGGACAATAGTGGATACAAGGTGTTCTTGACAGATTGATAAATATCTCTTGTGTGTCTGGAATAATCAATTCTCAGAGAGAACATACTTATTGTACAATGTGCCGTGTCTGGGGTGTGTAAATGTTAATGAAGGACAGATCCATCCTTAAAAAAAAAAAAATAAACTTTTTTGTCTGTAACTGCAAAATAATTTCTATAGTGAAGGGAAGTTGTAAGAGAATAATTTGGAAGGGAAAATGGTGGAGTGTACATTCCTACCCCATACAGTGCCTTGAAAAAGTCTTCCTCCCCCTAGAAATGTCCCCCATGTTGTCATGTTACAATGTATTCCCCCTCCCCCCTTGAAATGTCCCCCATGTTGTCATGTTACAGTGTATCCCCCCCATGTTGTCAGGTTACAATGTATTGGGATTGGATGTGATTGACCAACACAAAGTGGCACATAATTGTGAAGTGGAAGGAAAATGAAAAATGGTTTCCAACATTTGTGACCAATAAATCTGTGAAAAGTGTGTCGGCATTTGTATTCAGCCCCCCGGAGTCAATGCTTTGTAGGACCCCCTTTCGCTGTAATTCCAGCTGCAAGTCTTTTTGGGGATGTCTCTTTGAACATCTAGAGAGGGACATTTCTGCCCATTCTTCTTTGAAGAATTGCTCCATCTCTGTCAGATTGGATGGAGAGCGTCTGGGAACAGCAATTTTCAAGTCTTGCCACAGATTCTCCATTGGATTTGGGTCTGGACTGTGACTGGGCCATTCTAACACATGAAGATGCTTTGATCTGAACCATTCCATTGTAGCTCTGGCTGGATGTTTTGGGTCGTTGTCCTGCTGGAAGGAGAACCTCCGCCCCGGTCTCAAGTCTTTTACAGACTCTAACAAGTTTTCTTCTAAGATTGCCCTGTATTTGGCTCCATCCATCTTCCCATCAACTCTGACCAGCTTCCCTGTCCCTGCTGAAGAAAAGCGTCCTCACCACATGATGCTGCCACCACCATGTTTCACGGTGGGTATGGTGCGTTCAGGGTGATGTTCAGTGTTAGTTTCCTGCTACACATAGTGTATTGCTTTTAGGCCAAAAAGTTAAATTTTGGTCTCCTCTGACCAGAGCCCCTTCTTCCACATGTTTGCTGTGTCCCCTACATGGCTTCTCACAAACTGCAAACAGGACTTCTTATGGCTTTCTTCCAACAATGGCTTCTTCTTGTCACTCTTCTATAAAGGCCAGATTTGTGGAGTGCACGACTAATAGTTGTCCTGAGGACGGATTCTCCCACCTGAGCTGTGAATCTTTGCAGCTCCTCCAGAGTTCCCATGGGCTTCTTGGCTGCTTCTCTGATGAATGCTCTCCTTGCCCGGCCTGTCAGTTTAGGTGGACGGCCATGTCTTGGTAGGTTTGCAGTTATTCCATACTCTTTCCATTTTCAAATAATGGGTTGAACAGTGCTCCGTGAGATGTTCAAAGCTTGGGATATTTATGTAGAACCCAACCTGGCTTTAAACTTCTCCACAACTTTATCCCTGACCTGTCTGGTGTGCTCCTTGGCCTTCACGATGTTGTTTTTTCACTAATGCTCTCTTACACATCTTTGAGGACTACACAGAACAGCTGTATTTATACTGAGATCACATGACACACAGGGGGACTCTATTACTAAATAGGTGACTTCTGAAGGTAATTGGTTCTACTAGATTTTAGTTAGGGGTATCAGCGTAAAGGGGGCTGAGTACAAATGCACGCCACACTTTTCACAGATTTATTTGTAAAAAATGTTGAAAACCATTTATCATTTTTCTTCCACTTCACAATGATGTGCCACTTTGTGTTGGTCAACCACATCAAATCCCAATAAGGTATGTTTACGTTATTAGTTGTAACATGGCAAAATGTGGAAGATTGCAAGGGGTATGAAGACTTTTTCAAGGCGCTGTATGTCCTTATATGAACCACTCATACTTGTTCTGTCCATCCCCAGAACCCATTGCCCGGTCCCAACAAGCCATGATCTGAAACTAACACAAGTAGGGCCTTTCAGAGAGGTCTTAAAGAAGAACTGAAGGCAAAACTATAATTACACATGATATACTGAGCAACCCCCAGGGGGGAGAAGTATTAAATCCACAAGGAGTATACTGTACAACCCCAGTGGGGCAAATTGTGAATCCACAAAGAGTATACTGTACAACCCCAGGGGGGCAAATTGTGAATCCACAGAGAGTATACTGTACAACCCCCGGGAGAAAACTGTGAAATCCACAGGGAATATGCTGTACAACCCCCAAGGGCAAACTGGGAAATCACAAGGCGCATACTGTATAGCCCCCAGGGGAAAACTATATATCCTCAAGGGATATACTGTACAACCCCTAGGGGGCAAACTATGAAATCTACAAGGAATATAGTGTACAACCACAGGGAACAAACTGTGAATCCACAAGGGGCATGCTGTACAACTCCTAGGGGGCAAACTGTGATTCCACAAGGGTCATACTGTACAACCCTCAGGGGCAAACTATAAATCCACAAAGGATATACTTTAAATCACACAAAGGGCAAACTTTGATTCCACAAGGGATATACTGTACAACCCCAGGGAACAAACTGTGAATCCGCAAGGGGTATACTGTACAACCCCTATGGGGCAAACTGTGAAATCCACAAGGGGTATACTGTACAACCCCTAGGGGGCAAACTGTGATTCCACAAGGGATATACAGTACAACCCCCAAGGGGTAAACTATAAATCCACAAGGGGTATACTGTACAACCCCTAGGGGGCAAACTGTGATTCCACAAAGGATATACTGTACAACCCCCAGGGGGCAAACTATGACATCTATAAGGGGCATACTGTACATCCCCTAGGGGGGCAAACTGTGATTCCTCAAGGGGTATACTGTACAACCCCCATAGGCAAACTATAAATCCACAAGGGGTATACTGTGAAACCCCCAAAGGGCAAACTATAAATCCACAAGGGATATACTGTACAACCCCCAGGGGCAAACTATAAATCCACAAGGGATATACTGTACAACCCCCAGGGGCAAACTATAAATCCACAAGGGATATACTGTGAAACTCCCAGGGGGGCAAACTGTGATTCCACAAGAGGTATACTGTACAACCCCAGGGGGGCAAACTGTGAAATCCACGAGGAGCATACTGTACAACCCCCAGAGCTATATGTAGAACCCAAAAGGGGCATTGATAGGATCAATTTCTGTCTGTCTGTAGCCCAACCTGTCCTCGCTTATCTCTACCACCGGATCCAGGAGAAATAAAGCTCCAGACACCGAAGTGTAAAAGCAGTATTTCTAAAAGGTTTAATAAACAACAAGAGATGTTATACAGAAATTCAAGAGGCATTTCTAAGTCAGGATAACCAATGAAACATTGTACTCTTATCAATATAGATACATGAAGAACAGAAACTACAAACGGCTGGGGGGTACCATACGAGGTGCCTCCGTTTACAGAGAAATGAAAGCAATTCCTAAGAAACAAAACTAAAGCTGTTACATCTCCGAATGGAGGCATTATATAAAATGGATGCCAGTTTAAAGATTTATCTCCTTACAGGCATACTATACAATCCACAAGGGAAATAGTGGACAGCCTCCAAGGAGCATACTGGACAACCTCCAAGGAGCACACTGGACAACCTCCAAGGAGCACACTGGACAACCTCCAAGGAGCACACTGGACAACCTCCAAGGAGCACACTGGACAACCTCCCAGGAGCATACTGGACAGCCTCCAAGGAGCACACTGGACAACACCTAAGGGTCATACAGTAAACACACAAGCGGCACACTATACAATCCATAATGGAATTGCTGTGCAATCCTAGGGGGCAGTCTCAAGAATCATTCTGTACAACCCACAAGAGGCAAATCTTAAAACCGCAAGGCCCTACTGTATCCTACTAAAACCAACATAAAGAAGTAGAACTGAAAGCAAAACTACACCTACAAATGGCATACTGTGCAACCCCCAGGGGGTAAACTGTGAAATCCACATGGGGCATACTGTACAACCCTTGGGGGTTAGGGACCTTAGATTGTACACCCCTTGAGGGTCAGGAATCTTAGATTGTACGTCCCTTGAGAGTCAGGGACCTTAGATTGTACGCCCCTTGAGGGTCGGGGACCTTAGATTGAACACCCCTTGAGGGTTGGGAACCTTAGATTGTACGCCCCTTGGGGGTTAGGGACCTTAGACTGTATGCCCCTTGAGAGTCAGGGACCTTAGATTGTACGCCCCTTGAGAATCAGGGACCTTAGATTGTACACCCCTTGAAGGTCGGGGACCTTAGATTGTACGCCCCTTGGGGTTTAGGGACCTTAGATTGTACGCCCCTTGAGGGTCGGGGACCTTAGATTGTACGCCCCTTGAGGGTTAGGGACCTTAGGTTGTATGCCCCTTGAGGGTTGTGGACTTTAGATTGTATGCCCCTTAAGGGTCAGGGACCTTAGATTGTACACCCCTTGAGGGTCAGGAATCTTAGATTGTACGCCCCTTGAGGGTTAGGGACCTTAGATTGTACACCCCTTGAGAGTCAGGGACCTTAGATTGTACGCCCCTTGAGGGTTAGGGACCTTAGATTGTACGCCCCTTGAGAGTCAGGGACCTTAGATTGTACGCCCCTTGAGGGTTAGGGACTTTAGATTGTACACCCCTTGAGGGTCGGGACCTTAGATTGTACGCACCTTGAGGGTTAGGGACCTTAGATTGTACACTCCTTGAGGGTTAGGGACTTTAGATTGTACGCCCCTTCAGGGTTGGGGACTGATGTGAATGTACAATATATATACGTAAAGTGATGTGTAAATTGATGGTGCTGTAAAAAATAAATAATAATTGGACTTAAAAGCAGATAAAATATACAATTTGCAAAACTGTATAACGAATAAAATGCGTTACTTCCATATCTCGAAGGGGACCGGGGTCGCATGCCCTGGAATTGCTGGGGTCCAGCAACGCTCCTGCCCCAAGAGATATGCCGTGTAAATGTTCCTGAGAGGTTTCCGAGGCAGCCGCCGCTGACCGTCGTCCATCAGAAGATCGATTATTGTCCCTGTTTAGCCGGGATCCCAAAGCTGTTGCTTGACATTCAAATGTCTATTCCACAAGGCTACTTATTGGCTCGGCCGTCCATCGAAGAACTTTGAAAAAAATAAAAAGAACATCACAGCTGCTCAGAAATCAATCTTACATGTTCTGGTAGCTGTACCTCCCGTCCCCAGGATTCCTGGGATACAAGACGCAGCAGAGAATACATGAACAGCATATGCTGCTTGAAGGACAGAAGGACCAGGGGAGCCATGAATACAAATATACAAAATCGCTGACATTAGCAGCGGCATCGCACCGGTACCGGGCCCCATTCCTATCAATCTGTTTATTATTGATTTGGTGGATAAACAGGAGAGGAATGGGGCAGCTTCACCGATACAGAATTATGGAGAATTATTGATAGTCAGCAGGATAGTCACCTAGAGTAAGAAAAGCAGTAAAACCTCTCTCCATCCATCCCTCCATCTATCTCTCCATCCATCCCTCCATCTATCTCTCCATCCATCCCTCCATCTATCTCTCCATCTCAATCTATCTATCCCTCCATCTATCTATCTCTCCATCCATCCATCCATCCATCCATCTCTCCATCCATCCCTCCATCCATCTATCCCTCCATCCATCTATCTGTCTCTCCTTCTATCCCTCAATCCATCTGTCTATCTATCTATCTATCTATCTCTCCATCCATCCATCCATCTATCCCTCCATCCATCTATCCCTCCATCCATCTATCCCTCCATCCATCTATCCCTCCATCCATCTATCCCTCCATCCATCTATCCCTCCATCTATCCATCCCTCCTCCATCCATCTATCCCTCCATCTATCTATCCCTCCATCCATCCATCTATCTATCCCTCCATCCATCTATCTCTCCATCTATCCCTCCATCCATCCATCCCTCCCTCCCTCCATCCATCTATCTCTCCATCTATCCCTCCATCCATCTATCTATCCCTCCATCCATCTATCTCTCCATCTATCTATATCTCCATCTATCCCTCCATCTATCTATCTATCTATTATCTATCTATCTATCCCTCCATCTCCATCCATCCATCCCTCCATCCATCCCTCCATCCATCCCTCCATCCATCAAGAAAAGTGGTAAAATCTGTTACATATCCCCAAAGCCACTATTACGTTGTACAACGCTGCGTAAACTGTTGGCGCTATATAAATCTAAATATTGTATAATAATAAAAATAATAATAAAGCAATCCAGGAGTCACACGAACAAAAAGCAATATTAACCCCTCGCCCTCCAGAGTAAGGATATTTTTTTCTTTTTGCTATAAAACATATCCAATAAAAAAAAAGTCAAAATAAATTTGTTCATAAATTAGGTCAAAATGTATTTTGCTTCATGTCTTTGCTAGAAAAAAAAATACCAATATGTGTATATTAGCCACTCGCCCTCCAGAGGATTTACCCCCCCCCCCCCCTTCCTGACCAGGCCATTTTTTGTGTTACGGCGCTTTTCTGTTATAAAATTGCATTTGTTCATAAATTTAGGTCAAAATGTATTCTGCTCATTTCTTTGGTGAAAATAATAATAATAATTGAATTTGTATTTTTTTTTCAAATGTCTCTATTTTTTTTTTTTTTACTATTTTATTTTTCAGCACACTGTGACGAAAGCAATACAATGTTACCATAGTAACAGTGCACTACTCTGGGCAAGTGATCAGAATTTGTTTTTTTTTAAATACATTATGATTGTTAATACTGACGTATTTCATTGATATTTGCAATCATTGTTACTGAATGAAACGGATTAATTCAGTCTTTGGTTGTGATGAACTATGATTGGGCAAAGCTGATCACATGATACAGATGGGCTGTGATTGGCCTTGTCTGTATCATATGACTGCCTTGACCGGTCACAGCTAACGACACAATTCTATACAATGGATGGCATGAATGAAGCCATCCATTGTATACAATTGACATGTGATCTGCTGTGATTGGTCACAGTGGTCACATGATACTGGCAAAGGGCCGGTGTAGTGATATGTCATCGGCTGTGTCCCGTGGTCATATCGTCCCGCGGCTCGTTTTGACAGAAACATCATATGACGCCCAGTCACAACGGCGACTGTCCCACCCGGCCATCAATCTGCTATAGGCCGGGGGGGAAGGCGATAAGCAGCAAACAGTTTATTACCTTTTGGGATAAAGATTTTACATAAATAAATAAAACTGATCATTGTAAGCACCCCTGCCGGTGGCGAACGGGTTGCCTCAACCCTCTAACTGCTACATTTGCAGGAGAGCTTGTTCTGTTGATAAACAACAGACTTAATGGCCAGATCACCAGGAGAAAAAAGAGGAAAGGGGTGTTTTTTTTCCTCTTTGCTGAAATTAAAATATATTTTGACCCCCAAATATGTAGTTAGCCAACCAAAAGAAAACGAATGCGGCCTGCACATGCGTTGTGGTCACATTACAGGAGTGAATCCAACCTAAAAGCAATTTATCCTGCTAGGCTAGGCAATGCTTCTGTCCTTTCCAGCTTTTACACCCCGATCCAACGTTGGTTTCAAAAGTTGGATGGTATTCCGACTTGAGGTGCGACTTCCAAGACACATGTCTATGTGAGTCGCTCCTAAAGTAGCACATGCACTACTTTAGAAATCGGTGCCGCCTCCACCAAGTCGGAACCGCACCGATATGACCGCTGTAATTGCGGACAATAGGGTGCGACTTGCCATTCGATTTGGCAAATTGCATGCCAAGTCGCACTCGGTGTGACCGGGGTCTTAGGTTAAGTCTGTGTTGCGTGAAATTGTGTAGGGTTTTTTTTTTTTGTGAATGTTTGCATTTCTTTTGAATGAGCCGCCCTATGCGTGCGAAAAAAAAAAATATACCCTGCACCTTTTTTGGGTGTTGAGCTATGCATGTTTTTTAACATCTCGTTTTGTCGTGTATTTTGACACATGCGATAACGTGCATCTGCTTGCCCTGCTTGGGGTGCCTTTAACGATGAATGGCACTGCAAGAGCGACATGTGGTTTTTTTGTCCATTCCGTGAACGCGCATGAAAATGCAGATTTTTGTGCACATTCATGGAACGCTGAGATGGAGCCTTATGATAAAAAAGATGTTGCTACATTGCTTCTGATTTGGTGGATCTTAAAGTGTAGCTCCACCCAAAAGGGGAAGAAGTTCCGCTTTAAAGACTGGTCCCCCACTTCCCATCAAGGATTGGCACCTTGGGGGAGCCGGTATCCGAAATTGACAGGTACCCGCTTCCACTTGCACTGCGATCGCCTAGGCGATTGGAAGTGGAAGTTGTCTACTACTGGACCATTCACAAAGCGCAGCACTTCTCACGCATGAGCAGTGGGCACCTGGCAGTGAATGAGCAGTGAAGCCGCAAGCGGTGACAGCCGGGTACCCACACTAAAGATGCCGGCGCCAAGGAGACAGGATGGCTGGCGATGCCGGCGCCGAGGAGACAGGACGGCTGGCGATGCCGGCGCAGAGGAGACAGGATGGCTGGCGATGCACGTGCCGAGGAGACAGGATGGTTGGTGATGCCGGCGCTCAGGAGACAGGACGGTTGGTGATGCACGCGCCGAGGAGACAGGACAGCTGGCCATGCCGGCGCAGAGGAGACAGGATGGCTGGCGATGCACGCGCCGAGGAGACAGGACGGCTGGCGATGCCGGCGCTCAGGAGACAGGACGGTTGGTGATGCCAGCGCAGAGGAGACAGGATAGCTGGCCATGCCGGCGCCGAGGAGATCGGATGACTGGCGATGCACGCGCCGAGGTGACAGGACGGCTGGCGATGCACGCGCCGAGGAGACAGGATGGCTGGCGATGCACGCGCCGAAGAGACAGGACGGCTGGCGATGTCGGCACAGAGAAGACAGGATGGCTGCCGATGCACGCGCCGAGGAGACAGGATGGCTGGTGATGCCGGCGCTCAGGAGACAGGATGGTTGGCGATGCCAGCGCAGAGGAGACAGGATAGCTGGCGATGCTGGTGCAGAAAATACAGGATGGCTGGCGATGCTGGTGCAGAGGAGACAGGACGGCTGGCAATGCCGGCGCAGAGGAGACAGGATGGCTGACGATGCCGGTGCAGAGGAGACAGGACGGTGATCGATCCCGGCGCCAAGGAGACAGCACGGCTTGTGGAACAGGCTGCGGTGAGGACACTGCGGGATCGGGGGACAGGTGAGTGGCTGTTTTTTAAAAGTCATCAGCTGCAGTTTTGTAGATGCTGACTTTTATGAAACTCCGCTTTAAGCGCCCATTCACACTGAACGGACAGCTGCCGGAGAGTAAACCACAGCGCTTTATTTTTCTAGCAGCTCTCCATCCTAACTGTGATAAGGGGCGGTGTGGTGCGCAATTCAGTGCAGCACACAGCTCACTTTTTTTCCTTTTTACAATGAACTTTATTTGAAGTGTAAAAAAGCACACTTCATTCTTTGCACTGTACCACAGTGTGGTGTGTGCTATCCTGACACACTGTCACCTCGGGAAGGGTAGTGGTGGTTGTATTGGGGGTGCTGCTCTATGACCTGCTCTCCTCCCTCCCCTTCTCCTTCTTTGGAACCACAGAGAGAGAAGGGAATAGTGCTGAAAGAAGGGGAGCAGGCGCCATCTGGTAGTCGGAGGGTGGCAGTGCAGGTTGAGCTGGCTTGCTTGCCTACTGCCCACCCCCCCCTGCATGGCTCAACCCCCAGCAGGTCATATACCAGCACCAGTCTGCGGCCTGGGGGTTGAAGACCCCTGCTGCGACAAAATGCAGCATGTCTGCATTTTATCACAGCATGCTGCAGCCCAGGTCCGCGCTGCTTTGCAATGTGATTGGGACACAAAGAAAACAATTGTTTTCCTTGTGTCCGTGCGGTGACTGGCATTTTACAATGTGGTAAAACGCAGGTCGCCATACAGAGTGTGAATTGGCCCTGAAATAAAACCCCTGCTGTAGGTCCATTGACACTTGTGCGTTACGGCAACATGCGCTAAAATGACCGCAACGCATGGCAATGCAGCCTCTCTATGTGAAGTGGCTTTCTTCCTTACCAGAACAAGAGTCCGCACTGGGAAATTCTTCCTCTATTCTTGTTCTTTTGGGGCAATTCTAACATTTTGGGTCACTTTCTGTATCTGTGGCCACTAGTACAAATATGGAGGTGAATTTCCCCAATGGGGACACAGCATTAGGAACTCTCCTGAGAGTTTAACCTTTCTCCACTCTATCCAACAGTATAAAAAAATGAACATAGAGCAACCATTCTCAAGCAGGGTTCTGTAGAACTATAAGGGTTCCTACAGAGGTTGGTACTTCCGTAATTCCAGGTCCAAAGCAACATGGCAGAGCAGCTGCATGACACCAATGATCTATTTAGCTCTCTGTAGGGAGGACATTCTTCCCACTGACCTCCAACGTAAGGATCATTCTTCCCAATGGTCACCAATGTAAGGACATTCTTCCCAATGGTCACCAATGAAAGGAACATTCTTTCCCGATGGTTACCAATGAAAGGAACATTTTTCCCGATGGTCACCAATGTAAGGGACATTCTTCCCGATGGTCAGCAATGAAGGGAACATTCTTCCCGATGGTCACCAATGAAGGGAACATTCTTCCCAATGGTCACCAATGAAAGGGACATTCTTCCCAATGGTCACCAATGAAGGGAACATTCTTCCCAATGGTCACCAATGAAGGGAACATTCTTCCCAATGGTCACCAATGAAGGGAAAATTCTTCCCAATGATCACCAATGAAGGGAACATTCTTCCCAATGGTCACCAATGAAGGGAACATTCTTCCCAATGGTCACCAATGAAGGGAACATTCTTCCCAATGGTCACCAATGAAGGGAACATTCTTCCCAATGGTCACCAATGAAGGGAACATTCTTCCCAATGGTCACCAATGAAGGGAACATTCTTCCCAATGGTCACCAATGAAGGGAACATTCTTCCCAATGGTCACCAATGAAGGGAACATTCTTCCCAATGGTCACCAATGAAGGGAACATTCTTCCCAATGGTCACCAATGAAGGGAACATTCTTCCCAATGGTCACCAATGAAGGGAACATTCTTCCCAATGGTCACCAATGAAGGGAACATTCTTCCCAATGGTCACCAATGAAGGGAACATTCTTCCCAATGGTCACCAATGAAGGGAACATTCTTCCCAATGATCACCAATGTAAGGGACATTCTCCCCACTGACCACCAATGTAAGGAACATTCTTCCCAATATTTCTTTATTAAAAGTCTCGCAATCAATAAACATAAAATATTATACAGAATATAAAAAAATTATATATATTTACAGCAAAACGAAAATAAACATAGCAAAATCTGCTGTCAGACAAAAGCAAACGTCTCAGAAATGAACATGACATAATTGGGGAAATAAATCGTACTACCACTCACATCACTACACCAGACATCAAACCTGTGAGGTCAAGAAACCACCCCACCCCCTTATGCATGCAGCCCTTCTTCAAAAAAGATCTTAATCAACAAAAACTACGGGAGTGAAAAGAACAGTATAAGGAAAGAGCCCCTCACCCAGAGATGGACAGTTCACCAAAGGCAGGTCTGATATTCCTCCACGCCCTTATCCAGACCGCCCGAGGCTCTCTGACCCTCTCAAGACCCCGAATCTTCCCAACCTCACCCAGAATATCGTGCACCACCACCTCTACAGGGAGGACTTTCTTCCGGATGGTAATCTGACACCGTGCGTTCCATGTGAAGTAACGAACAACTATACTAACTAGAAAAAGTGTATCCAAATCAAAGTCCCAGCGAGCTGGGAATGCCCCGTACACCCACTCTGCATAACTCATGCGATAGAGAAAGGGGATGCCCAGAACCCTCCCCACCCTTTTATACACCTCTATGTTAAAGGGACACAGGAGTAGAAAGTGGTCCATAGACTCCACCTTACCAACACACTCTGCTCTAGGACAATCTCGATCATCCACAGGGCGGTGCTTCAGGTTCCCTCTCACATAGAGCCTTCCATGGAAAGCGAGCCAGGCTTGATCCCTAAACTTCAAAGGGATTCTCTCCAAGTTAATTAAACGCAATCCCTCCCTCATTACGGAGCCTGGGCAATCCTTTAAGGCCAGTGACACACTGAAAGCAGAAGCCAAAATCCTCTCCCCCAGAAGCTTCCTGGGAAGGGACCTGATATCCTCCACTGTCACCTGCCACTGCCGAAGTATTTTCAGACACGGGGCAACATAAGCCGGGAGCTTGCCATGTCGGACTCTCAGACTTTTCACTGGGCCGCCATCTTCCCAGCAATGCAGAAAAGGTCTAAACCAAGACTGAAAAATACCCACCCATCCCGGCGGGGTCTCTGCTAACATATTACCAAGATTGTACTTTAAAAAGAGCAAAGAAAAGAAAACTATCGGGTTGACCATTCCTAGGCCACCCTCCCGCCTGGACAGGTAAGTTACATTGCGTTTGATCAGGTTCAGCCTGTTTCCCCATAACAATTGGAAAAAACAGCTGTAGACCCGTGCATAGAGAGATACCGGCAAGATACAGACGAAGCTGACATATAAAAAGATCGGGATCAGGTAAGTTTTGATCAAGTCAACCCTCTCTCTCAAGGAAAGCCTCCATCTCTTCCAGCTTGCTACTTTGGCATTGGCAACTACCAACCTGCTTTCCCAGTTTCGATGACCATAGTCACCAGGACCAAAATTTTAATTTCCTGCTGGGGCTCTGGGAAGGCATCCGGAAGTTCGAAGCTTTCACCCTCCTCACCCATCCAGAAAACTTCACTCTTTTCATGGTTGACTTTAGAGCCAGAAGCCTCCGTGTACTGCTCTATCACAGAGACCACCTCCTGCGCCTCCTCAGTCCCAGAGATAATAACAGACACATCATCAGCATAGGCAACGACCTTCAAAGGCGGCACACCAGCAATGCCCAGAGGCACCCCGCACAACGATGCGCCCTCTAGCCTTCTTACAAAGGGGTCGATTGCGAAAGCATATAGCAGGGGGCTCAAAGGACATCCCTGGCGCACACCAGAGCCGACCTCAAAAGGCCGCCCAACCCAACCATTAACAAGTGGGAAGCTCTCAGCCCCTTTATATAATGTCTTCAGCCAATCTATAAACCTCCCCTGCAGGCCGTATCTACCAAGCAGCAACCACAGATATTCATGATTCACTCGATCAAAAGCTTTTGCCTGATCCAATGCCAGCAAGTACTTTCTCCATCCAGCAGCCCTGCATCGTTCCAAAGCCTCCCGGATAGCCAAAACCGCTGAAAAGGTACTTCTACCTCGGACCGAACAGTGCTGATGGCTGGACAACAAATCGCCTGCTACTGACGACAAGCGCCAAAAAAGAATCTTTGCCAAGATCTTTCTATCAACATTGAGAAGACTGATGGGGCGCCAGTTCTCAATCATTGAGGGGTCTTTACCTTTTGATAGAAGAATCACAGCAGATTGCCTCATGGAGGGAGGGAGCGAACCCTCTTCTACACAGCTGTTAAAAACCTCCACTAAAAAGGGAGCCAGAATGGACTTAAAACACTTGTAAAATTCAGCTGTCAATCCATCTGGCCCAGGCGATTTTTTGGTAGCCAGCTTGTCTATAGCCTGAACTACCTCATCCGCTGAAATTGGTTCTGTCAAATTCATCAAAATCAATGCACCATTTCCCAATCCTGGAGTAGAATCCAGAAAGCTTTCCATCCTGTCCCGGCTAAGGTCCTTTCTTCCCAGGAGGTCTGCATAATACGACCCAAAGATCTCCAAGATCCCTGATCTGGACTTTATCAGGGAACCCGTACTGTCTTTCAGGCCAATGACCGTCTTAACTGCTATGCCTTGCTTACAGTTCTGGTAAGGATCAGGTGAGTGATATTTCCCATAATCCCTCTCCAGAACCAAGGAGGCATGCCGGTCGTATTGACACTTCCTAAGAAGAAGCTTCACTTCAGAGATCTCCCCTGGATCTCCTCCATACAAGACAAGACGATCAAGCTTCCTCCGCAAATGCTGGTAGGCAATATACATACCAAGCTGCTTCTTCTTACTTATGGCCTTGAAAAGTCCAATCGCCCTTTGTTTCACAAGCTCCCACCACTCTGACTTACTGCTGCAAAAGTCCAGAATAGAAACCTGTGCCTGAAAAAAATCCTCAAAGGATTGTCTTACCTCTACATCTTCCAGGAGAGCTGAATTCAGTTTCCAGACACCCCTTCCCCTGGGTGGAGTGTCCAAGGCATTCAGAGTCACAGACAGCATACAGTGGTCAGAGAACTCCACCGCCTTCAACTCAGGAGCCGAGAAAGCAGAGTTCTCCTTTAAAAAAAACCTGTCTATCCTGCTCTGACTATTCCCTCTCTGAAATGTGAACCCCGTGCTGCCAGGGCAGTGCTTAATGTGCACATCTACCAGGTCTGCCTGTCTAACCAAATCTCTGAGAAAAACGCCACCATAACCCAGCCTGTCTATGGAGCCTCTCCTGTCTTCAGGCCTAATTATGGTGTTAAAGTCACTTCCAAAGACAACCTGCTGGGACGTAAAAAGGAAGGGCTTGATCTTTGTGAGGAGGCATTTCCTGCCCCATTTTGACTGGGGTCCATAGATTTTGATCAGGCGCAGGTCCTGCCCCCTAACAGAGACGTCTAAGACCATGCATCTCCCCATTTCTACCTCAATTACCCGCCGGCACGTTACCATATCGGTTTTAAAAAGGACCGCAACTCCGCTGCAAGGTTCAGCCGCAAGAGACCAAAAGGAAGGGACCACATCTCCACTCCCTTTTTGCTAGATAGACATCGGCTAATGTATTGAGCCAGGTCTCTTGCAAAAATAAAATCTCAGCATCAAACTCGCTGAGCAAAAATAAGGCCATATCACGAGCTTTTGCAGATTTAATGCTGGCGACATTAATGGTCGCCACCTTTAACAGAGTGGGAACTGCCATCAGGATGATTGGGGTAGTAGTTTCCTAACCTCTACCACACTCTCATCACCCGAAACAGCTCTCTTCAGAGTACGTGACTCCCCCTCATCCATAGATGATAGAGAAATGGATATATCAGATACCATCTCATCAGCTGACAAAACTGAAAAAGTATTGCCAAGAGGGACCCCTCCTGGATCTGATTCTGAGGAAGAGAGGACAGCTCTTCTCATCCTCCTCTTCTTCTTCTTCCTCTTCTCCTTCACCCTCTCCCACCCTTCATCAGCCGAAATCCTGGCACAGTGAGCACTTCTTGATGGTGCAGGATGATGCAAAATGGCCTTTCTCTCCGCATTTGTTACAAACTTTAGGCTGACCTTGATAGAAAATGGTCATCCTATCTTTCCCCAGAAAGGCTGAGCAGGGAAGATGCTGAACCACATTGCCCAGCACCCTCAATTGCACTGACAATGTCCAGGCCCCTGTCCATATCCTATGCTCATCCAAGACCTTACGCAGTGGGGTGAGGACCTCACCATGTCGGCGTAGCCAAACTACTAAATCAGCCTCTGGTATGGATTCATTCCGGACCAGGATTGTCACCGATTTTATCAAAGGCTGTCTGGAAACCACCTTTGCCACCAAACCTCTCCACTGCTGAAGGCTCCTGCACCTCCAATATCTCTCCCAAAACAGGTCCAGGCCTTCAGGTTTTACAAACGACAAATCATATTCAAAGCTGCCGACTGGGCAGATCAACGCAAACACATCACAGGCTTTAAACCCCATCTCTAGAATCAACTCCGCCACCCTCCCCCTTACTGGTGGGTTCCCTTCCCCCTCCCACTTCAACTGTACCACATTCCTTCTCCTGACCCCACCAACCATCCCACCACCAAACCTCCCCAAATTGTGACCATTAGTATTCCCAACACTACCACCACCCCCCTTGGTGCGACTCCCCAAAACAGAGGCATAGCTCCCCCAATCCTCCCAGCAGCAGAAACATTTGTGTGTCTGGGAGCATCTGGTGCAACTCTGGCAGATACCGATTGCACAGATCCGGGATTGGATGGTGTATCCTCTTTCTGCTCAGCAGGGGGAGAAATGTCATTTTTACCTCCGTCAGCAATGTTAACCCCTTCACCTCCACCCACCACCAACACATCCATTGCTTTACCAGTCTCAACAGTCATAGACTTCACAGCAATGTCCGCACTCACTGCTGCAACCATAGAAGCTCCAGCAGTCATCTCTTCTTCCAAGAAAGGAGACTCAGCCCAGGACTGGATTCTCAGACACAGCAACAAGTGAGACATCCATGTGTGGTGTTTGCTCTCCATGTTGTGCAGTGTGCTGCTCCCCTCCCCCACCAGCATCAATCAGGTCTGGAGCACCTGGGAGCTCAGGTGAAACAGTCTCTCTGCAGGGGTCAGCCATCTTGCCTGTAGAGGGACTACTGGTCTCAGCAGGAACAGCAGCAGTAACTTCCATCCGTGGGGTGCTTGGTGCAGGTTCATCCACATTCCCCTGATGGTCTGGAGACCTCTCTGCCAGGGATTTTTCCTCCAGGTTGGCTGAGGATTCCTCCACAGCAGGCTGCTTGCAGAGCTCCTCATCCACAGTACTCACCGCAGCAGGTGGGGCAAACATGCTGGAAGCAGCCATCTTGGTGTATTGGGCTTTCTCCACCAGTCTTGGCTTTGCTAGTCTGTACCTCCTCTGTCCATCCTCAGGGACTTCTGAAGGGTCATCAGTGAAGGCAAACTTGTCTGCTCTCAGGGGTGACTCCATCTGCTGGATAAACTTCAGGGTTCCATACTCACCCTCAACCCCCTGGCTGGTTGCCACTGGTGATTCCACAGCCTGACATGGGGGGAGAGATGCTGATGTAGATGGAACTGGGTCATCCATTACCTGGGGCTGCTGATCCACAGAGCTCACTGATGTCTGGCTGGCAAATCTCCTCTCATTATCAAACTTTTCTTTAAATGCTCCACTTCTTGCTTTCAACTTTTCTAATAATAAAGATTGTTTCTTCACTTTCTCCTCCATGTGCTGGAGCGCTGGCTTCATGCCCAATCTGTTCTTGCTCCAGGCCTGGCAGTATTTGGCTCTGAAGGTTTTGTGTTCAGATTTCAAAACATTAAGTTTCTCCTCAGCTCTCCCAATAGTCACAAATCTATCAGTAATCTTCTGTCTGAAGACATCGACATCCTCACCAGGGCCGGGACCCACAGTCAGGTCCTCCACCTCCTCCTCTTCACTAGGCCCGGTCTCATCAGGGGAATCCCTCCCAGGGCCTCCCCCTGGATCAGGCATGGTTCCTGGGCCAAGCTAGCAGGCAAGGCCCAGGCTTGAAAATGCTGGTTCTCAGGGAGAGCTCCTTCAGTGTGTCCTCCTCCTTCTCCCACTGACCTCCAATGTAAGGAACATTCTTCTGAATGGCCAACAATGAAAGGAACATTCTTCTGAATTGGCCCTGAAACAAAACCTCTGCTTTAGGCCCATTGACACTTGTGCGTTGCGGCAACATGCGCTAAAATGACCTCAGTGCATGGCAATGCACCCAGTCTATGTGCAGTGGCATTCTTTGTGAATACGTTGCACTTTGGCTCCCAATACAGCACACTACTAAATGCATGCCTTGTATTGCGGTGCTTTGCGTTGCCATAAAATGGTCATGTCCATTTTTTCACCCATTGTGTTGCGTTGGTAGCCCATTCATAATGAACAAACTACTTCAATGCCACACGTTCAATGCGTGCCATAAGACGTTTTAACGCATGTGCATTAACTCACTGCAAAGGAAGGTTTAAGCGTGAAACTTCAATATTTCCTTCCAACCATTAAAGCCATCTCTGCGCAACATTTCTTTTTAAAGCAGAAAGTGTTTACGGCCACAAATTTTCTGCCGGCTACCCAAGTGACATTATTTGAGCTTATACATCGGCGGTGTCATTTGTCAGCAGCAATATTGCTGCCTATTCATGCTTAGAGCTCGGTATTTGTTTCCCGGGACAGAAGGATGGAAGGGGACACGGCCAAGGTCACGCCGAGCTGACATGGAATTCACACCTGGTTCTCTGACATGCGTGTCAATGTCCAAAACTGCTGAATGCTCCTTATTTTTCTCTTCAGTGAGGATGGATGTTCATTGATCCGGCTGAAAGAAAAGACTTTTACAATAAAAGCTCAGAAAATTACCTGACTTGGGTCTTCGCTCTTTCCTGTGCCACCGGGAACCGCCAGCAAAAGGTTTTGTCTTTCAGAAAATAAAAGTAGTAGGATTCTTGGTGCAACTTCAAGCTAAGAGAGTTTATCAGAATCCAGTTCAGTCCTTAGAGTGCGTTTAAATCCAAAACATAATTGTAGTATTGGATAGAGGAGGAGGTTATGAACCCTTTTTAGTTATTTTTTGCTCTTGGTGCAGAATTTCACTTCACATCTGATCTTGGAGACCCAACTGGTGAGGTGACCCAACTGGTGAGGTGGTCTTACCAAAGTGAATGGGATTTCTATCCTGGTCCTTACCAGAACAAATGTCCGCACTGGAAGATTTTTCCTCTATTCTTGTTCTTTTGGGCAATTTTGGTCACTTTCTGTATCTATGGCCACTAGTACAAATATGGAGGTGAATTTCCCCAATGGGGACACAGCATTAGGAACTCTCCTGAGAGTTTAACCTTTCTCCACTCTATCTAACAGTACAATAAATGAACATAGAGCAACCATTCTCAACCAGGGTTCTGTAGAACTATAAGGGTTCCTACAGAGGTTGGTACTTACATAATTTCGGGTCCAAAGCAACGTGGCAGAGCAGCTGCATTACACCAATGATCTAATTAGCTCTCTGTAAGGAGGATATTCTTTCCACTGATCACCAATATAAGGAGCATTCTTCCCACTGACCACCAATGTAAGGCACATTCTTTTCGCTGATCCCCAATGATAGGAGCATTCTTCCCACTGACCACCAATGTAAGGAACATTCTTTCCAATGGCCACCAATGTAAGGGGACATTCTTCCCACTGATCACCAATGTAAGGGACATTCTTCTCACTGATCACCAATGTAAGGGACATTCTTCCCACTGACCCCCAATGTAAGGGGCATTCTTCCCACTGATCACCAATGTAAGGGACATTCTTCCCACTGATCACCAATGTAAGGGACATTCTTCCCACTGATCACCAATGTAAGGGACATTCTTCCCACTGATCACCAATGTAAGGGGCATTCTTCCCACTGATCACCAATGTAAGGGACATTCTTCTCACTGACCACCAGTGTAATGTACATTCATTCCAACAAACCCCCAATGAAACAGCATTCTCCCCACTGACCACCAATGTAAGGGGCATTCTTCCCACTGACCCCCAATGTAAGGGACATTCTTCTCACTGACCCCCAATGTAAGAAGCATTCTCCCCATTGACCACCAATGTAAGGGGCATTCTTCCCACTGACCCCCAATGTAAGGGACATTCTTCCCACTGACCCCCAATGTAAGGAGCATTCTTCCCACTGATCACCAATGTAAGGGACATTCTTCCCACTGATCCCCAATGTAAGGGACATTCTTCCCACTGATCCCCAATGTAAGGGGCATTCTTCCCACTGACCCCCAATGTAAGGGACATTCTTCCCACTGACCCCCAATGTAAGGGGCATTCTTCCCACTGACCCCCAATGTAAGGGACATTCTTCCCACTGACCCCCAATGTAAGGGACATTCTTCTCACTGACCACCAATGTAAGGAGCATTCTTCCCACTGACCCCCAATGTAAGGGACATTCTTCCCACTGACCCCCAATGTAAGGGGCATTCTTCCCACTGACCTCCAATGTAAGGGACATTCTTCCCACTGACCACCAATGTAAGGGACATTCTTCCCACTGACCCCCAATGTAAGGGACATTCTTCCCACTGATCACCAATGTAAGGGACATTCTTCCCACTGACCCCCAATGTAAGGGGCATTCTTCCCACTGACCCCCAATGTAAGGGACATTCTTCCCACTGACCACCAATGTAAGGGACATTCTTCCCACTGACCCCCAATGTAAGGGACATTCTTCCCACTGATCACCAATGTAAGGGACATTCTTCCCACTGATCACCAATGTAAGGCACATTCTTCCCACTGACCCCCAATGTAAGGGACATTCTTCCCACTGACCCCCCAATGTAAGGGGCATTCTTCCCACTGACCTCCAATGTAAGGGACATTCTTCCCACTGACCCCCAATGTAAGGGACATTCTTCCCACTGACCACCAATGTAAGGGACATTCTTCCCACTGACCCCCAATGTAAGGGGCATTCTCCCCACTGGCCTGAATGAATGTATTGTAATGGGGGTTCCTGAGACCTTAAAACTTATTTTGAGGGTTTCTCTGCGCTTAAAAGGCTGAGTAAGGCTAGCATGTTGCCTTACCTGGTTTCCTCCTTTCCTGTCATCAACATGCTAATATGTTGCTTAAAAAAAACCTGTTTTCATTGCATATTTTATTTTAGACACAGCGATGGCATCACTGGGTCCCTGTGCTTCCCTATGCAATGCAGGAAGCCCATGGCTGGTGGGAGGGGCCAGCAGGGTGCTGTACATATCCTCCTGAAAACATCACAGCACCCTGCCTCAGTACACCTCTCAACAGTCCTCAATTGTGATGCAAACAGTGGGCTGGGTCTTGGTAGGAGTTGTGCAAATATAAAAATACCTTGATGGGTGGATGTCAGTCTAGAGGAGTGGGCGTTCCTAGGCAGGATGCATTTTCACACAGACCACCCTAGGTGATACTAAGTAATTGGAAGAACTGAAATCCATAAATGAAAGGAGCGGGCCAGGGTCAGATGATGCTGGACGTCCTCCAGCCAAGAAATGAGGCGGAGCCCCATCTGACTTGCTGCAGCTTCTACTGCACATTGTGAGAAGCTCACAGAATGCAGTGACATCAGTAAGACATGTCAGTCCAGGAGGGGAGTCGGTACACCTGTGCAAGACTGAAGGGGAGGAGCCGGTACACCTGTGCAAGACTAAAGGGGAGGAGCCGGTACACCTGTGCAAGACTGAAGGGGAGGAGCCGATACACCTGTGCAAGACTGAAGGGGAGGAGCCGATACACCTGTGCAAGACTGGAGGGGAGGAGCCGGTACACCTGTGCAAGACTGAAGGGGAGGAGCCGGTACACCTGTGCAAGACTGAAGGGGAGGAGCCGATACACCTGTGCAAGACTGAAGGGGAGGAGCCGGTACACCTGTGCAAGACTGAAGGGGAGGAGCCGATACACCTGTGCAAGACTGAAGGGGAGGAGCCGGTACACCTGTGCAAGACTGAAGGGGAGGAGCCGGTACACCTGTGCAAGACTGAAGGGGAGGAGCCAGTACCCCTGTGCAAGACTGAAGGGCAGGAGCCGGTACACCTGTGCAAGACTGAAGGGGAGGAGCCGGTACACATGTGCAAGACTGAAGGGGAGGAGCCGGTACACCTGTGCAAGACTGAAGGGGAGGAGCCGGTACACCTGTGCAAGACTGAAGGGGAAGAGCCGATACACCTGTGCAAGACTGAAGGGGAGGAGCCGATACACCTGTGCAAGACTGAAGGGGAGGAGCCGATACACCTGTGCAAGACTGAAGGGGAAGAGCCGGTGCACTTGTGCAAGACTGAAGGGGAGGAGCCGGTACACCTGTGCAAGACTGAAGGGGAGGAGCCGATACACCTGTGCAAGACTGAAGGGGAGGAGCCGATACACCTGTGCAAGACTGAAGGGGAGGAGCCGATACACCTGTGCAAGACTGAAGGGGAAGAGCCGGTGCACTTGTGCAAGACTACAGGAGGCCAAGGTCAGTGTGAGATTGTTGATGATAACGACGATGATGATGATGATAACAACGATGATCATGATGATGATGATAAGGATTATGATGATTATGACAATGATGATAACAACTATGATGATGATGGTGATGACAATGATGATGACGATGATGATGGCGACAATGATGATGATAATAACCATGATGATTACAATGATGATAATGATGACAACAATGATGATGATGTTGACGATAACGATGATAACAGTGATGATGATGATAATAACAATGATGATGCTGATAATAACGATGAGGATGATGACAAAGATAATGATGACAATGGCGATGATGATGACGACGATAATAACCATGATGATGATGATAACAATGATTATGGTGATGATGACAACAATGACGATGATGATGACGATAACAACAACGATGATGATGGCAGTGATGATGATGATAATGATAATAACCATGATGATCATGACATTGATGACATAGGTGATGAGGATGACGATAACAATGATGGTGATGACGTTGATGACATACATGATGATAACAATGATGGTGATGACGTTGATGACATAGATGATGAGGATGATGATAACAATGATGGTGATGACGTTGATGACAATGGTGATGGCGATGATGATGACGATAATAACCATGATAATTCTAACAATGATGTTGATGACAGTGATGATGATGACAGTGATGATGATGATAATGATAATAACCATGATGATGATGATGACGATAATGATGACAATGATGATAAAAATGATAATGATGACGTTGATGACGATGATGGGGATGATAATGACGATGATAATGATGATGATGTTAACGGTAATGACCATGATGATGATGACAACTGTGTTGATGACAATGGTGATGATGATGATAATGACCATGATGATGATGACGTTGATGACAACGGTGATGATGATGATGACGATGATGACGATAACAATGATGGTGATGAAGGTTGATGACAACAATGATGATGACAATGAGGATAAAAATGATGATGATGATGACAACAATAACAATGATGAGGATGTTGATGACAATGGTGCTGATGATGACAAAGATGAAGATAAAAATTATGATGATGTTGACGATAACGTTGACAATGATGATGCTGACATTGATGACAACAATTATGCTAAAAATGATGATGGCGTTGATGATGATGATAACGATAACGATGATGATGATGACAATGATAATGATGATGATAATAACAATGATGATGACAATGATAATGATGATGATGACAATGAAGAAGATGAGGATAAGGATGACCATGGCGATGATGATGACGATGAAAGATTTAAAGTCTAAGAAGTGAAACGGCTACGTGATCCATAATGTTCCTTCCTTCCCCCGATGAGTAAAAACGAATCTGAACAAAGTGCTAAACACTGCAGACAAAACTCAAGCAATATTCATTTTCTATGACAGAATACAGCCCGTACGTGCAAACGAGTGACAGCTTAATCCTCTTCACTCTCGCTGCCGCAAAACAACATCGCGAAAAACAGCACATTTTGCCATCACGTTAAATATTTTGGTTATCATGTTCATAAACTTCCTCTCTCTTGCTAAACAAATTAACATGTAAATAAATGTTTAACAATTACATATCGCTACAGAAAACACCAACATCTTCCTTTTTGGGGAGGTTTGCGGGTGGAGGAAACCTTTCCAAACAGCCTGTAGGGGGCAGTATTTTTCCATGGAACTGGCTGAGAATGATTGCAGCCTCCTGCTCTGGTAAATGTCTGTTTTTCCCCCCTTTTACCTATTATATGCACAACAATTTTCCAAAGTTATTTCCTTGATTGATAATGTTGGCAAATGCTAAATCACTTCTGTTTGCAAACTGGTGTTTGTATAAATTTACATTTGTATACCTATACAACAAAGAAAGTTACGTGTTCGAGAGTCGCTCATTATGTCATCTTGTCGTCGCATTATACATCCTATAACATAGCTGAACGCGGAATTGTCAAATTAAATAGAATCCTTCATCGTATGGCGGCAATCGCTTTTATTGATGTGATTGTCTCTCGCTTTGTATAGACAAAGGAAATCTTTTCTTCTTCTTTTTTTCTCTTTTTGTCTTTTCAGAATAAAGAAAAGAAATCTGTGAATGATTCTTGAGACAAGCAAAGCTGCTATTAAGAAAAAAAAGCATTTGGCGTATATATTCTGCCCAGCCTTTACCAGAATTAGAGGAAAACTCCACTTCGAATGTGATGGTCAACAGTCAACATGGAAATGAGAAGTATCATTGTACTTTTCTTGCTTTTTTTTATTTTATATTATATTTATTCATTTTATTTATATTTTATTTTTATTTTATTTTTATTTATATTTTATTTATCTATTTTTATACTGATTTTATTATGTATTTATTTATTTTTCTTTTTCTTTCATTATTATTGTTTTATTATTTTCATAATATATTCTTTTTGGCAAATGACTCTCTACAATTCTGGTCACCAGAAGAAGGGGTGGTCCTACTGAAGTGTTTGCTGGTTGTTGAATACCAGTAAACCGCCCCTTACTGACACGTAGGAGTCCCAGCAAAGTAGCAGGTCATTGTTGCCCAAGGCAGGACAAACGCTTGTTTACTAGGGCAGTTGGTTTTTGAACCGCAGCAAACCTTCCCTCACCAGAAGAAGAGGTGGTCCTACTGAAGTGTTTGCTGGTTGTTGAATACCAGTAAACCTTCCCTTACCACAAAGTGGGAGTCCCAGCAAATCCGTAGGTCAATGTTGCCCAGGGTAGAAGCACCACTTGTTTACTGGGGCATTTCATTCTTGAACGCCAGTAAACTGCCCCTTACTGACACGTAGGAGTCCCAGCAAAGTAGCAGGTCATTGTTGCCCAAGGCAGGACAACCACTTGTGTACTGGGGCAGTTGGTTTTTGAACCGCAGCAAACCTTCCCTCACCAGAAGAAGAGGTGGTCCTACTGAAGTGTTTGCTGGTTGTTGAACACCAGTAAACCTTCCCTTACCACGAAGTGGGAGTCCCAGGAAAGCCATAGGTCAATGTTGCCCAGGGTAGAAGCACCACTTGTTTACTGGGGCATTTCATTCTTGAACACCAGTAAACCGCCCCTTACTGACACGTAGGAGTCCCAGCAAAGTAGCAGGTCATTGTTGCCCAAGGCAGGACACCACTTGTTTACTGGGGCAGTTGGTTTTTGAACCGCAGCAAACCTTCCCTCACCAGAAGAAGAATTGGTCCTTCTGAAGTGTTTGCTGGTTGTTGAACACCAGTAAACCTTCCCTTACCGCAAAGTGGGAGTCCCAGCAAAGCCGCAAGTCATTGTTGCCCAGGGTAGAAGAACCACTTGTTTACTGGGACATTTCATTCTTGAACGCCAGTAAACCGCCCCTCACTGACATGTAGGAGTCCCAGCAAAGTAGCAGGTCATTGTTGTCCAAGGTAGAACAACCACTTGTTTACTGGGGCAGTTGGTTCTTCATTCCGCAGCAAACCTTCCTATACCACAACGTAGGAGTCCCAGCAAAGCTGCAGGTCATTGCTACCCAAGGAAAGACCACCACTTGTTTACCGGGCAATTGGTTTGTGAACACCAGGAAACCTTGCTTTACCACTATGCTGAAGTTTACAGGTCATTGTTGCCCAGGGTAGGACCACCACTTGTTTACCGGGCAATTTGCAAATGAACGCCTGAAAACATTCACTAGTCCAGTAAAGCTGCAGATCATTGTTATTCAAAGTAGGACCGTCAATTGTCTACCAGGACAATTATTTCTTTAATGCAAGCAAACCTTCCCTTACCACTGCATAGTAGTCCAGCAAAGCCACAGGTTACCATTATCCAAGGTAGGACCACCACTTGTCTACCAGGATAATTGGTTCTTGAACGCTAGCAAACCTTTCCTTACAACTGTTTGGGAATCCAGCAAAGCTGCAGGTCATTGTTGCCAAGGATATGACTACCACCTGTTTACTACAGTAATTTGTTCGTGAACACCTGCAAACTTTCCCTTACTGCTATGTTGGAGTCCCAGCAAAGGCACAGGTCATTGTTGCCCAAGGTAGAACCACCACTTGTTTCTTGGGGCGATTGGTTCTTCAATGCCAGAAAACATTCCCTTATGCTATATGGGAGTCCCAGCAAAGCCACAGGTCATTGTTGCCACAGGTACGGCCACCCCTTGTTTATCGGGGCTATTGGTTTGTGAATGCCAGCAAACCTTTTCCTATACCACTACATGGGAGTCCAGCAAACCTGCAGATCATTGTTGTCCAAGGTAGGACCACCACTTGTTTAGCAGAACAATTGGTTCCTGAGCTCTAGCAAACCTCCCTTTCCGGTATGTGGGAGTCCCAACAAAGATGCAGGTAATTTTTCCTAAGGTAGGACTACCACTTGTTTACCAGGGCAATTAGTTCTTGAATGCTAGCAAACTTTCCCTTACCACTACATAGGACTCCCAAAAAAGTCACAGAACATTGGTGCCCAAAGGTAGGACCACCACTTGTGTATCAGGACAAGTGATTCTTGAACCCTAGCAAACATTTCCTTATGAATATTTGAGAATTCAGTAAAGAAATGCCCGCAGCGATAAAAGAAGAAAAGAATTAGCGCAGGGCAGGCATGACTAGGCCCAGAGTGGGAAGGAAAACGTGTAAGGGTTAATGATAGTATTAGGGTTGGTAAAGGATAGCTGGGGGATCTGGTTGGTAGAGGAGAGTGTAGGTGGGGTCTTCTGCACTTTAGGGTGGGGTGTCCTGTGGAGGGGCGTCAGTTGGAGCTGGACGTGGGAGAGAGCTTCCCTCCCGCCCTCCCTGTTTGGTGAGTGTTGTGTTCCTCCTGAGGGGGGGGGGGGTTATTTTGGTTCCTGGGCGGTGGTTGGTCTTTGGAGGCGGTTCTTATATTGGAGGTACAAAAATGGTGTGGGACCCATCATTGGTATGGTGTGCCCGAGAACATTCCAGTTAACCAAGGTTTAACTGGAAGGTGGTGGTGCTGCACTGCGGACGGTATGATTGTCTCCAAGCTGGTTGGTTGCGGCTGGAGGCCTAGTGGAATATGGTTGTCCGCAGGTGCATTTCGGATCGTTTTGGGGGTGCCTTCAAAGACCAACGACAACTCTTTATGTTTTCTGTTATAAGGAATGGTTGATGTGTTTAAACTTGATTTGTTAATAAAAGGTCGTGTTGGCCATTTTACTCCAAAATTGGTGTTATGTTTTCTGTAAGTATAGTAAGTAAAGGGGATTGGTATGGAAGGGTAATGGTGGTGTAGTGGGGTCTGGATGAACCTATCTCGGGTGCACTAGTCAAGCTGCAGGTCATTGTTGCCAAGGGTAGGACTACCACTTGTTTACCACAGCAAATTGTTCGTGAACACCAGTAAACATTCCCTTACCGCTATGTTGGAATCCCAGCAAAGCCACAGGTCATTGTTGCTGAAGGTAGAACCACCACTTGTTTACTGGGACAATTGGTTCTTCAATGCCAGAAAACATTCCCTTATGCTATATGGGAGACCTAGAAAAGCCACAGGCCATTGTTGCCACAGGTGCGACCACTTCTTGTTTACCGGGGCAATTGGTTCATGAATGCCACCAAACCTTCTCTTATACCACTACATGGGAGTCCAGCAAAGCTGCAGATCATTGTTGTCCAAGGTAGGACCACCACTTGTTTACCAGGGCAATTGGTTCATGAATTCCATCAAACCTTCTCTTATACCCTTACATGGGAGTCCAGCAAAGCTGCAGATCATTGTTGTCCAAGGTAGGACCACCACTTTTTTACCAGGGCAATTGGTTCTGGATCTTTAGCAAACCTCCCTTTCTGGTATATGGGAGTCCCAACAAAGATGCAAGTATTTTTTGCCAAAGGTAAGACTACCACTTGTTTACCAGGGAAATTAGTTCTTGAACGCCAGCAAACTTTCCCTTACCGCTACAAAGGAGTCCCAGAAAAGTCACAGAACATTGGTGACTGAAGTAGGACCGCAACATGTCTACCGGGGAAATAACCTCTGGAATACCAGGACATTTATAAACATACCTTGATAGACAAGAAGATAAGATGGAGTGTCCCTAACCAAATTTAGCCCTGTTTAAGCTAGGCTTCTCCTAAGCCCAAAAACTTGATTCTTTCTTCCTGCTGATGTTGAGTGTTCTCCAGTAGCTAGAGCAGCCATTCTCAGTCAGGTTTCTGTGGAACCCTAGGGTTCCTCTAGAGGTGGTGTTAGATATGCCTTACTGACCTCCCATTCGATGGTTCCTGCAGTTCCAACTCCATGCTACTTGGCAGAGCCATTTGTATGATGCCATTGCCCCTGCACTGCTTGAATTAAATGGTTGTTTACATTTAGAGGAGGGGAAAAGCAGTTTTTCTTACCCGATCCGCCAGCCAGGGGCGGACTGACAACTCATGGGGCCCCTGGGCAATAGGGGATCATGGGGCCCCTGTGTCCTTGCCCACACTCAAAAAACACCCAAAAAAGCCTATAAAAAGGTACCTGGGGAATCTCATGGGGCCCCCTACTGACCCCGGGCTCTTGAGCAGTGCCCGAGTGCTCGAATGGTCAGTCAGCCCCTGCCACCAGCAGATGGCATTCTCCAATGCTTTAGCAGTGAACTGTTTCTGGGCAAACTCCCATCAAGTGCAGGGCCCTGCATCGGTCTTGGTATTGCCAGGGACATCTGACTGACAGAGCATAGTTGAGAAGATGCTGCTGGGATTGACACCACAGTGCGGAGGAACGTGCTGGAGTGGATTATTGGGTAAGTAAAGGTTAGTGTTTTACCTGCCAACACATTTGTATTTTTATCCATCCTGTGATTTACACAGCACTGTCACACCACACAGCTCTATCTCGAAGGGTAGGGGATGGGTTTTTTTTTGCTGCTGAAGTTAAAGCGTATTTAAACACCAAAAATGTAGTTAGCCTGATAAAAGAAAACAAATGCAGTCACCACATCTAAGGACTGGTAAGCTTCAATACATTACATGTTTGTTCTTGGGCTTTGGTATCCTCTAAGTAAATCTACCAGGTCTGGTCCCTCCCACAGCAGATGGATGAGCTCATCTCTCTGTCACTCTGCTCTCTTCCCCTATCAGCATGTTCATTTGACGATTTGGCTTTCATCTCCCTAGGCCTGCTGCTTATCTATCATATCCTGGGGCAAATGCCCTCTATGACCTTTTCACTACTGTATATAGATCCACCTTTAACTATGATGCAAGAAAATAATTTGCATTACCACAGTCAACCCAGGTCAAGAATCCTCCCCCACAATCATCCAGAGTCAAGAATCCTCCACCATTGCCATGATCAACCATAGACAAGAAACCTTTACCATTGCCACAATCAGCTATAGGCAAGAATCCTCCATATTACCATAATAAACCATAGATAAGATTCCTCCACCGTTGCCACAATAAACCAAAGACAAGATTCCTCCATTATTGCCACAATGGACCATAGACAAGAATCTTCCACCATTGCTGCAATCAACCATAGGCAATAGTCCTCCACCATTGCCACAATCAACCATAGACAAGAAGCCTCCACCATTGCCACAATCAACCATAGGCAGTAGTCCTCCACCATTGACACAATCATAGACAAGAATCCTCCACCATTGCCACAATCAACCATATGCAAGAATCCTCCACTATTGCCACAATCAACCATAGACAATAATACTCCACATTGCCACAATCAACCATAGACAATAATACTCCACATTGCCACAATCAACTCTGGTCTAGAATCCTCCACAATTGTCAAAAAGAATTGTAGGAAAGAAGCCTCCACTATTGCCAAAATCAGCCATAGACAGGATTCCGTCCTCATTACAACAATCAAACAAATGCAAAAATCCTCCACCTTTTCTACAATCAAACACAGACAAAGAATCATCCACCACTGCCACAGCCAACCATAGGCAAGAATCATCCCCGATTGCCACCATTAACCATACACAAGAATCATCCACCATTGCCACAATCAATCATGGTCAAGAACCTCCACAGTTGCTACAATCCACCATGGTCAAGAGTCACCCACCATTGCCACAATCAACCATGGTCAAGAGTCCCCCACCATTGCCACAATCAACCATGGTCAAGAGTCCCCCACCATTGCCACAATCAACCATGGTCAAGAGTCCCCCACCATTGCCACAATCAACTATGGTCAAGAGTACCCCACCATTGCCACAATCAACCATGGTCAAGAATCCCCCACCATTTCCACAGTCCACCATGGTTAAGAGTCCCCCACCATTGCCTAAGAGTCCCCCACCATTGCCACAATCAACTACAGTATATACAGGATTCCTTCACCATTACTACAATCTAGTAGGCAAGAATCATCCACCATTGCCACAATCAAACACAGACAAAGAATCCTGCACCACTGACACAACCAACCATATGCAATAATCCTCCTCAATTGCCACAGTTAACCATAGACAAAAATCCTCCACCATTGCCACAATCAACCATGGTCAATAAACCTCCACAATTGCCACAATCCACTATGGTAAGGAGTCACCCACCATTTCCACAATCAACCATGGTCAAGAATCACCCACCATTACCACAGTCCACCATGGTCAAGAGTCCCCCACCATTGCCACAATCATCCATGGTCAATAATCCCCCACCATTGCCATAGTCCACTATGGTCAAGCAACCTCCACAATTGCTGCAATCCACCATGGTCAAGAGTCTCCCACCATTGCTGCAATCAACCATGGTCAAGAGTCCCCCCACCATTGCCACAGTCCACCATAGTCAAGAGTCCCCTACCATTGCCACAATCAACCATGGTCAAGAATCCCCCACCATTGCCACAGTCCACTATGGTCAAGAAACTTCCACAATTGCCACAATCAACCATGGTCAAGTGTCCCCCACCATTGCCGTGGTCCACCATGATCAAGAGTCCCCCACCATTGCCATTTTCAACCACGGTCAAGAATACCCCACCATTACCACAATCAACCATGGTTAATAATCCTCCATCACTGCCACAAACATCCATGGTCAAGAATCCTCCATCATTGCTCCCAACCACTGAAATATCAGGTCAATTGTTTCTCTTCTTCAATGCAGACATGTGAGGGTGATGAGAACTCTCCAGACAGACAGGACTGAGAAGTGTTTAATGTATGCGGTCGAGAACTTAACAGATTTACTCGCTGGCATTTAAGCTGTTCCTTTCTTCTCCAGCAAGGAATAATTGATCAGTTCAGTAATTGCCTGAAGAAGTGAACAGTGAACAGTAATGAAAACACACACAACTGTCATTTGCTTTAACACTTTTTAAAGGTTTCTCAGACTCAGAATAATCAGAATAATCCCAACTGAAGTTGCAGCAAATGTCTCAATTACTGAGTCCTGACCGTCAGGAGAGCAGACAATGACGATCATGTAGACGGGGATGGGGGAGGGTGACCAGAATGGCATGTTCTCCATGTTGGAATCTCAGGAGTAATTACAGAATGCATGTTGGAATCAAAGAAATAATAATGGTGTCAGGCAGAGAGCTGATAGCACCCCTCCCCCTTCATTTCTGGGATAACTACCGCAGGTAAGCTACAGAGTACTTACTATAGTACATCTTAAAGGAGTGCTCCAAGAATATGGGAAAAAGAAAGAGAAATGGGATTCACATGCTATCTAAATCATTTTCTCCAAGAGTACTACCCTGAAACCGGATCTGGATATGGATCCACCTTTACTTATGATGCAAGAAATTGATTTGTATTGCCTCAGTCAACCCTAGTCAAGAATCCTCCACAACTGCCACAACCAACCAGAGGCAAGAATCCTCTGCCACTGCAAGGATCAGCCATAGGCAAGAATCCTCCATCATTGCCACAATCAACCAGAGGCAAGAATCCTCCATCATTGCCACAATCAACGATAGACAAGAATCCTCCACTTTGCCAAAATCAACCATAGACAAGAATTCTCCATCATTACCACAATCAACCATAGACAAGAATCCTCCACATTGCCAAAATCAACCATAGACAAGAATCCTCCACCATTTCCCCAATCAACCATAGACAAAAATACTCCACATTACCACAATCAACAATAGACAAGAATCCTCCACATTGCCAAAATCAACCATAGACAAGAATCCTCCACATTGCCACAATAAACCATAGACAAGAATCCTCCACATTGCCACAATCAACCATAAACAAGAATCCTCTGCCATTACCACAATCAACCATAGACAAGATTCCTCCACCATTGCCACAATAAACCATAGACAAGAATCCTCCACCATTGCCACGATCAACCATATGCAAGAATCCTACACTATTGCCATAATCAACCATTGGCAAGAATCCCCCACCATTGCCACAATCAACCATAAAACACAAATCCTCCACCATTGTCACAATCAACCATAAGTAAGAATCCTCTATTTTCACAATCAACCATAGACAAGAATCCTCCACCATTGCCACAATCAACCATATGCAAGAATCCTCCACTATTGCCACAATCAACCATGGCCAAGAATTCTCCATCATTGCTGCAAACGACCATTGGCAAGAATCCTCCACCATTGTCACAATCAACCATTGGCAAGAATCCTCCACCATTGCCACAATCAACCATATGCAAGAATCCTCCACTATTGCCACAATCAACCATGGCCAAGAATTCTCCATCATTGCTGCAAACGACCATTGGCAAGAATCCTCCACCATTGTCACAATCAACCATTGGCAAGAATCCTCCACCATTGCCACAATCAACCATAGACAAGAATCCTCCACCATTGCCACAATCAACCATAGACAAGAATTCTCCACCATTACCACAATCAACCATAGACAAGATTGCTTCACCATTGCCACAATTAACCATAGACAAGAATCCTCCACGTTACCACAATCAACCATAGACAAGAATCCTCCACGTTACCACAATCAACCATAGACAAGAATCCTCCACGTTACCACAATCAACCATAGACAAGAATCCTCCAAGTTACCACAGTCATCCATAGACAAGAATCCTCCAAGTTACCACAGTCATCCATAGACAAGAATCCTCCACCATTGGCACAATAAACCATGGACAAGAATCCTCCAAGTTACTACAGTCATCCATAGACAAGAATCCTCCACCATTGGCACAATAAACCATGGACAAGAATCCTCCAAGTTACCACAGTCATCCATAGACAAGAATCCCCCACCATTGGCACAATAAACCATGGACAAGAATCCTCCAAGTTACTACAGTCATCCATAGACAAGAATCCTCCACCATTGGCACAATAAACCATGGACAAGAATCCTCCAAGTTACCACAGTCATCCATAGACAAGAATCCCCCACCATTGGCACAATAAACCATAGGCAGGAAACCTCAACCATTGCCTCCTGGGATACCAACAGCAGGTAACCTACAGAGTACCTTCTTTAGTATGTCTTAAAGGAGTTCTCCAAGAACAAGGGAAAAGGACAGGGAATTGGGATTCACATGCTATTTAAAACCACTTCCTCCAAGAGTACTGCCCTGAAAAACCTGGCAAAAAAAAGAACTTTAACCTTTTTCTGCCCAGCTCAACACCCTTCCCACAACCACCACCACCAACTGCACATCTAAATGAAGCCTTTGGGATCTATTTATAAAATGAAAAATGCTGTACAAACGTGACAGCGTTCGTACAACCATCACAAATAATTTCCGTAATGCGCCTAATAGATTTACGGCTTACGAGCGTCAGCTCCATCTAGTGGCCATAATGTTGTATTTTCCTGATTGATGTATTCTAGGAAAACATTTTTACAACAAATGTTGCCTACCCAAACGAGCGCCATACCCACTCCAGTTGATCCTAAACTCAGCGGCTAGACTCATACACCTCACCAACCGCTCCACATCTGCCTCCCCCCTCTGCCAATCCCTTCATTGGCTCCCGATTGCCCAACGCATCAAATTCAAATTGCTAACTCTGACCTACAAAGCCATTCACAACGCCGCCCCAAAGTACATAACTGACCTGATACCCAAATACTACCCTACCCGTGCTCTCCGCTCCTCACAGGACCTCCTACTCTCTAGCTCCCTGGTCTCCTCCTCCCACGCCCGATTGCAGGACTTCTCCAGGACTTCCCCCATCCTCTGGAACTCCCTACCCCAATCCATCAGACTGTCGCCTACCCTCCTCACCTTCAGGTGCACCCTGAAAACCCTCCTCTTCAGGTAAGCCTACCCCAACCTCACCTAACACCCGACCTCACCTAACAACTAACCTCCTCCACTCCTCCCGCCACTCCATCCCCCACAGCCATCTCCTCCTGTACCACTTTCCCCTCCCTCCTAGATTGTAAGCTCCAAGGAGCAGGGCCCTCGAACCCCTCGTGTATTGTATTGTTACTGTCTTGTCTCATGTTCTGTCCCCCTTGCTACTGTACAGCGCTGAGCATACCCATTGGCGCTATATAAATACTGTATAATAATAATAAATAGATCTAACTTTATTGACCCTAATTTGTTTTTCCATCCTGGGAAGGCAAAAAAAAGAAACACACATATGGAGTGCATACAAGCACACTTGCCCATTCATTATCTCTTTTAGGAACCTGGAAGTACAGAAAAAATAGCAGTTGATCTGTAAGAAATTCACGCCATTTGCTAGTTAGGTGAGCTGACAACGCACATTGATTTTTGAGTTTAGTGGTGTCAGCCCTGCCCATTTTCTTTTGTTAAACTACAGGGGCTTTAACAAATTTTGTAACAGATTCCTACCTTTTGTTGCTCTGAAGAAATAGCTGTTTCTTTTACCATGTCCTGTTCAGACTGATTCAGAATTTGGTTCCTGAATGGGAGGGTCTGATTTCCCAATGGGTGGGTCTACTTCCAGTATGGGAGGGTATGGTTCATTACAATTACTTGGTGCACTCTCAGTGTTCTAATGAGGAAAGTTGCACCCCTTTAGAAATGGTTAGTCCCATAGAGCTCATTCAAATGCGGGGGGACGACGTGATTTTTCCACCCCATGACCACACATCTAGACGAGGACAGACAGACGCTTGGGGCTCTGCACATGCTTTATGACTCCAGCAAAAATGAAGCAGCATGTTGCATTTGACAAGCAGCACTCCATTCAGGTGAATTGGGTATTCCAATAACTACCTTGCAACCGTGGGTGCACCATGGTGGGTCGCCAATTTCAGAGGTAAAACAGGAGGTGAGAAGGGGACATATCACCTCTTTACCGCCTATCAATTGCCTCTGAAAAGCAATTCACTATAAATTTGTAAGTTGAACTGCCGGTTAATGAGACAGCTGCTGCCCCAGCCAGAAGAAAGGAAAGAGTTTCCCACACTTTCTGCTGAGCTCTGCCTTTCTCCCTTTGCTGTGAATAAAAGGGAGGAGGGCTCTACTCAAGCACAGTCTGCTGCATGGGAAGAGAAGACACAGACAAGTCACAGCATGTAATCACCAGCTTCTTGCAGAGTAGAAAAAAGGGGGAGCCTGCCTGCTGTCACATCCACCATATGAGGGAAGACCACCCACCTACCCCCTTGCTACATTTTGGCTCCTGACATGGGGCTACGCCTACTGCTTACACCTGAAGACCACCTCTAAAGATACCACCCACCTACCCCCTTGCTACATTTTGGCTCCTGACATGGGGCTACGCCTACTGCTTTCACCTGAAGACCACCTCTAAAGATACCACCCACCTACCCCCTTGCTACATTTTGGCTCCTGACATGGGGCTACGCCTGCTGCATACACCTGAAGACCACCTCTAAAGATACCACCCACCTACCCCCTTGCTACATTTTGGCTCCTGACATGGGGCTACGCCTGCTGCATACACCTGAAGACCACCTCTAAAGATACAATGGCATGACCAGGGGACTAAAGATGGCTTGTAAATTCCCACTAAACCAATACCTACCCCCCATCCTTAACCTAAGTAACCACACTGACAACAAATTGGAGTTAATGGCCCAAAAACAGCCTTTTAGTACAACCATCAATAAATAACATTTTTAAATAACAGAAAACACAGTATAAACATACGTTTTTTCAAGGTCCCAATAGGCATCAAGAAAAATGAATACCTGCGCTCTGCTTTACTATCCTCTACCGACTCGGAGATACCACCGCAGATACCCCCACCTGAACAACTGGAAGCCGTACCTCAGACGGGTTCCTACAAAGTGCCTTTTCTTGTGCCCACCTTAACCAACGAGGAACTTGCACCCCGCCGGACATCCCCCAGCACCAATATGGCACAACCACTACCAAGACAAACCATCAAACAATGGGCGGGTGGGACGTTTGCCTTGTGAAAACTCTCTCCAGACTGAAAACCCCCTGCCACACCCTGTAAGACCACCCCACGTAGCTTCCCCCACTCCTCCCTTAAAACTATTTAGACTCCCCCTTATGCTAATGAGACTCTGCTTCTCCCAACCCCCTTTAACCCCTGTCATGCCGGCCCTTCGTTCAGGTCTTCTTTCTTCTTACTCCGGGCCTTCCTTTAGTTAGCTAGTTAGAACTTGTCTAGGCTTGCCCAACAATAATGAACGTGATTAAACATACCTACTTCTACACGAGGTACCCTCCCCAGATTGGCGGATGTCCTGATAAGAGGCGTATATAGAAACTGGTCTTGGGAAGACTCCCAAATCCAACACTGTGTTACCCTCCTGTTCCCGAGGATACATGGGGTCAAGAAACCCAGCAACCACTGACAGTGCCATCACCCTGGAACCTCTAGCCAAGATCTTTTGGCCCGCCAGAAGCATCTTTTAAGATTTGGCCTCCCCCAAAAAATCCAGGGTAGAGAAGCTGGCCAAAGACCTTCCTTCAGGAGACACTCTCACTGGGGAGGAAGGCAATCCCGTTGCTAGCCCTCAAGAACTGCTGTTACCTGTTGTCGCCATGCAGCCGGAACCTGCTGCCAGGGGTGGACTGACCATTTGGAAACTCGGGCGCTGCCCGAGGGCCCGGGGTCAGTAGGGGGCACCATGAGATGCCCCTGGTACCTTTTTCATAGGCTTTTTTTAGTTTGGGCAAGGACACAGGGGCCCAGTGATTCCCTATTGCCCGGGGGCCCCATGAGTTGTCAGTCCGCCCTGCCTGCTGCTGTGGTCTCCTCCAAGATGTTACCAGACTCCTCAGGTTTTCTGGATTCCTCAGTCCTCAGTCCCCTAATTTTCAGGACAAGTTACTGTTCCTGTTCATGAAATGTTATAATTACGCTATGTATCTTGCTATGTTAACCACTTGCCGACCGCGCATAGCCGAATGACGGCTTCACCGCGGCCGGCCAGTTCTGAGTGGACGTCATATGACGTCCTCCCAGAACGCGCTCTCCTGCGCGCCCCAGGGGGCACGCACCCGGCGATCTCCGTGATCGCTGTGTCCTACGGACACAGCTGATCACGAGATGTGGTGAAAGGCCGATCCCACCGGCCTTTTACCACGTGATCAGCGGTGTCCAATGACACGCTGATCACAGGAAAATGCAAGTGCCGGTTCTCGGCTGCACTTTCCTCACGCTGTCAGATCGTGAGGAAAGTACTGCCGAGAACCGGCAGTTGTCAGAGCGGGGATCGGCACCGATCATCAGGGCACTGATGATCAGTGCCCTGATGATCGGTGCCCAGCAGTGACCCCCGCAAGTTCCGATCAGCTGTGCGCCCACTAGCCCCGCCCACCCATTCCCAGCAGTGCCCCCACCTGTGCCCAGCAGTGCCCCCACCTGTGCCACTCTGCAGTGCCACCTACCTGTGCCCAGCAGTGCCACCTACATGTGCCCAGCAGTGCCACCCACCTGTGCCCACCCACCTGTGCCCACCAGCGCCACCCTCCTGTGCCCACCAGTGCCACCCACCTGTGCCCACCCACCAGTGCTGTCCACCAGTGCCACCCACCAGTGCCACCCACCAGTGCTGCCAGTCAGTGCCACCAGTCAGTGCCCAGGGGTTGTGCCAGTCAGTGCCGCCAGTCAGTGCCCAGAAGTGATGCCAGTCAGTGCCGTCTATCAGTACCCATCATCAGTGTCACCTATCAGTGCCGCCTATCAGTGCTGCATATCAGTGCCGCCTATCCGTGACCCCTAATTAGTGCTGTCTATCAGTGCCGCCTATCCGTGCCACCTCATTAGTACTGCCTATCAGTGCCCTTTAGTGCTGCCTATCAGTGCCCATCAGTGCCGCCTATCAGTGCCCATCAGTGCCGCCTCATCAACGCAAATCAGTGAAGGAGAAAAAATACCTGTTTGAAAAATTTTATAAAAGAAACAAATAAACTTTTTTTTTTTTTTCTAATTTTTTGCACTTTTTTTAATTTATAGCGCAAAAAGTAAAGTGCCCAGTGGCGATTAAATACCACCAAAAGAAAGCTCTATTTGTGAGAAAAAAATGATCAAAATTTCATATGGGTACAATGTTGCATGACCGCGCAATTGTCAATCAAAGTGCGGCAGCGCTGAAAGCTGAAAATTGGCCTGGTAAGGAAGGGGGTATAAGTGCCTGGTAGGCAAGTGGTTAAAGTATTGTTTTTTGGGGTGTTACACAGCGAGGACAGCTTGTGTTAAAGGAGGGGGGAGCGTAAGCAGGTTGAAATGGTGGTGAGACGGCTGCTGCCCCAGCCAGGATTAAAAGAGTTACCTCAGTTTCCCACACTTTCTGCTGAGCAGTGCCTCTCGCCTTGTTCTGTGAATAAAAGGGGGGAGGGCTCTGCTCAAACAGAGTCTGCTGCATGGGATGGAAAGACACAGACAATCCACAGCATGTAATCACCAGAGAGAAGGGGGAGCGGTTCCACCTTAGAGAGCAAGCCTGCCTGCTGTCACATCCACCATGTAGGGGGACTGCCGGGATCTGCAGTCCGCCCTGAAGACACCAGTGCTGGCCATCTGCCACTATGGACTCCAACATGGATGGACTCTCATCCCGTGCAGGTATGCTAGGGCAGCCAAACCTGAGTTAGGGATAGGTTGGGGAAGAACTGTGTTCTGTCATCTGGAATGCTCAAGTCATTTAAGTATTGAAACCTTGTCCTTGCTTGGTCTGAAGATACTAAAGGGGTGTATGTAAGTCACCGGCAAATTCTACACTTAGTCTACAACCTGGGTTGGTGGGACAGCCTCTTGCAGCGAGGGAGTGTTGTCGGCATTATCTCCCTTGATGGTCTGTCTTCCTTAGCAACGGAAGTAGATCAGCTCACAGAGGTCTCCACCCTGTGCATTTGGTTGTGGCTATATCACCTCCTCCTGACTCTGGAGGACCATAGAACCTTCCAGAAGTCGATAAGAAGGAAGTGGTGGAGACCTAATATGCATGTTCATGGTAGTCTGGCCAATCCCAGGTTTGTAGGCCCTTGTAGAGTGGTGGACTGGCCCATAAATACGGGAGAGTCAGACTGACAGAGGAGTCGGGTGGAAGATGGAGCGCTACTGGCATAGTGTAGTATATTGTAGGTAAAATCATTGGGTATGATTCATGGTAGTTGTGTAAGTCAGTGATGGAGGTCGAGTTATTGCAGGGTGACTCAACAGGTTGTGGCTCTATCACCTCCTCCTGACTCTGGAGGACCATAGAACCTTCCAGAAGTCGATAAGCAGGAAGGGGTGGAGACCTAATCTGCATGTTCATGGTAGTCTGGCCAATCCCAGGTTTGTAGGCCCTGGTAGAGTGGTGGACTGGCCCATAAATACGGGAGAGTCAGGCTGACAGAGGAGTCAGGTGGAAGATAGAGTGCTACTAGCATAGTGTAGTGTATTGTAGGTAAAATCATTGTGTATGACTCATGGTAGTTGTGTGAGTCAATGATGGAGGTCGAGTTATTGCAGGATGACTCAACAGGTTGTGGCTCTATCACCTCCTCCTGACTCTGGAGCAGCATTTCTCAACCAGGGTGCCAAGGCACCCTGGGGTGCCTTCAGTCTTCTTCAGGGGTGCCTTGGCAAAATGCCACAAATTTGTATAGAAGCCAGCAGGTGGATCAATCCTGCCTTTTAGTACACAAAACCACAGGTTTTCATTGTGCACGTTTATGACCTTCTAGCTGCCAGCATCCTAACAACCAATGACATCATCAGTTGTAAGGAGGACGTCAGTTGCATGCACATCATCCTTGTTTGGCCCTCTTCTGCCCCTCTCCATCAGCACTGGGGTCACATTAGCAGAGTGAGGGAGAGACACACTGGAATACTAGTCACTGGAACCCTATTCAAATTATCCATAATTTTAAAGGGTGCCTTGACTGAAAAAAGGTTGAGAAACACTACTCTGGAGGACCATAGAGCCTTCCAGAAGTCGATAAGCAGGAAGGGGTGGAAACCTAATCTGCATGTTCATGGGAGTCCGGTCAATCCCAGGTTTGGAGGCCCTGGTAGAGTGGTGGACTGGCCCATAAATATGGGCGAGTCAGGCTGACAGAGGAGTCGGGTGGAAGATGGAGTGCTGAGGAGACTGTTGGTGCCTGAGAGGGGTCCCCTAGGTCTCTGGGGGTGGCCTCCAGGCTGGGCTTGGGCTGGCTCAGGAGAATACATTCAGCCATGAGGCATGATTGTGATCAAGACCTGGAGCAGCAGGGAGCAAGGAGGACAGAGTGAGTACAGCAGGGGAAAGACTGCAGCATGTAGCAAGCTTCCCAAGGGCAACACTGGGCTCAGTCCTTGACCCTTGCCTCAGGAGATTTTCCAAAAAGGCAGGAGGGCTAGTAGTGCCTGCGGGCTGTGGAGCTGGGAGCAGCTCTATGGGAGAGAGAAGACATCTCTGCATGTAGCTATGAGAAGTGAAGATGCTTTTTGAGGGGCTGCTAGTTCCTCGCCCATAAAGGGCAGCTGCTACTGATCCACAACGACTGACGGCCTTCAGGAAAAGAACAGTCCAGGATCTCCCTTTGTATATAAGAAGGAAGTGTCCCCGTTCATGGCACGGTACGGGGGTGGGAGAAGAACACAGTATGGGGGGTGACAAAAGGGCACAGTACGGGGGAAGTAGAAGGGCACAATACGGTGGTGACAGAAGGGCACGGTACGGGGGGGTAGAAGAGCACAGTATGGGGGTGACAGAAGGGCACGGTACGGGGGGGGGTAGAAGGGCACTGTCTGGGGATGAGAGAAGGGCATAGTACGGGGAGGTAGAAGGGCACAGTACAGGGTGTGACAGGAGGGAACAGTACGGGAGGTAGAAGGGCACAGTACAGGGGGAGTCAGGAGGGTACAGTAAGGGGAGGTAGAAGGGCACAGTACAGGGGGAGGCAGGAGGGCACAGTACGGGGAGGTAGAAGGGCACAGTACAGGGGGAGGCAGGAGGGAACAGTACGGGGAGGTAGAAGGGCACAGTACAGGGGGAGGCAGGAGGGAACAGTACGGGAGGTAGAAGGGCACAGTACAGGGGGAGTCAGGAGGGTACAGTAAGGGGAGGTAGAAGGGCACAGTACAGGGGGAGGCAGGAGGGCACAGTACGGGGAGGTAGAAGGGCACAGTACAGGGTGTGACAGGAGGGAACAGTACGGGAGGTAGAAGGGCACAGTACAGGGTGTGACAGGAGGGAACATTACGGGAGGTAGAAGGGCACAGTACAGGGGGAGTCAGGAGGGTACAGTAAGGGGAGGTAGAAGGGCACAGTACGGGGGGAGGCAGGAGGGCACAGTACGGGGAGGTAGAAGAGCACAGTATGGGGGTGACAGAAGGGCACGGTACGGGGGGAGTAGAAGGGCACAGTCCGGGGATGAGAGAAGGGCATAGTACGGGGAGGTAGAAGGGCACAGTACAGGGGGGTCAGGAGGGTACAGTACAGGTTCTGGAACGCTGTTCAGGCCATCCCGGGACAGCTTAATAAAAAGCGTGACAGTTGGCAAGTAGAATGTAATGCAAGCTTATCATAGGGCCCCCCATGCACCTGGGGCCCCTGGACATTACCCATGCCCATGCACAGTACAGAGGGTGACAGAAGAGCAAAGTACAGGGGGGCAGAAGGACAGAAGGGCACATTACAAGGAGATGACAGAAGGGCACAATATGGGGGAGGGGGCAGAAGGGCACAGTACAAGAGGTGACAGAAGGCCACAGTACAGGGGGTGACAGAAGGGCAAAGAACGGGGGGGGGCAAAAGGACACAGTACAGGGGGGAAAGGGGTAGTGCGGCACAGTACAGGGGGGTGACAGACAGGCACAGTACAGGGGGGCAGAAGGACACAGTACAGGGGGTGACAGAAGGGCACAGTACAGGGGGAGTCAGGAGGGCGCAGTACAGGGGGAGTCAGGAGGGTGCAGTACAGGGGGAGTCAGGAGGGCACAGTACAGGGGGGTAGAAGGGCACAGCACAGGGGGAGTCAGGAAGGCACAGTATGGGGGTGACAGAAGGGCATGGTACGGGGGGGTAGAAGAGCACAGTACGGGGGTGACAGAAGGGCATGGTACGGGGGGGTAGAAGAGCACAGTACAGGGGTAACAGAAGGGCACAGTACGGGGGGTAGAAGGGCACAGTACAGGGGAGTCAGGAGGGCCCAGTACAGGGGGAGTCAGGAGGGCACAGTACAGGGGGGAGTCAGGAGGGCACAGTACAGGGGGAGTCAGGAGGGCACAGTACAGGGGGGAGTCAGGAGGGCACAGTACAGGGGGAGTCAGGAGGGCCCAGTACAGGGGGAGTCAGGAGGGCACAGTACAGGGGGGGTCAGGAGGGCACAGTACAGGGGGGGTCAGGAGGGCACAGTACAGGGGGGAGTCAGGAGGGCACAGTACAGGGGGAGTCAGGAGGGCCCAGTACAGGGGGAGTCAGGAGGGCACAGTACAGGGGGGGTCAGGAGGGCACAGTACAGGGGGGGTCAGGAGGGCACAGTACAGGGGGAGTCGGGAGGGCACAGTACAGGGGGGGTCAGGAGGGCACAGTACAGGGGGGGTCAGGAGGGCACAGTACAGGGGGAATCAGGAGGGCACAGTACAGAGGGGGTCAGGAGGGCACAGTACAGGGGGAGTCGGGAGGGCACAGTACAGGGGGGGTCAGGAGGGCACAGTACAGGGGGGGTCAGGAGGGCACAGTACAGGGGGAGTCGGGAGGGCACAGTACAGGGGGGTCAGGAGGGTACAGTACAGGTTCTGGAATGCTGCTCAGGCCATCCCGGGACAGCTTAGTAAAAAGCGTGACAGTTGGCAAGTGGAATGTAATGCAAGCTTATCATAGGGCCCCCCATGCACCTGGGGCCCCTGGACATTACCCATACCCATGTATTAAGCCAGCCCTGAGGCTCAGTAAAGGTATCTCATTTGTAAGGCCAATCACCCTGTTCAAAGTGCCCAGCAGGGGCGGACTGACAACTCATGGGGCCCTCGGGCAATAGGAAATCATGGGGCCCCTGTGTCCTTGCACACACTCAAACCATACCCAAAAAAGCCTATGAAAGGTACCAGGGGCATCTCATGGGGCCCCCTACTGACCCCGGGCCCTCGGGCAGTGCCTGAGTGGCTAAACGGTCAGTCCGCCCCTGGTGCCCAGCGTAGCCGAGAAGATCCTACCCCGGGGCACAGGCCTCTTATGTTGCCCACACTTGGCGCCCGACAAGGAGGAAATACCACCCACCCGCCTGCTCACCTACCCGCCTGCCCACCCGCCTGCCCGCTTGCTACAAACTGTTTTTGATCGAGGCCGTAGGGAGTATCGCTCCAAAAAATGAAATTCCTACGGCAAAGGATGCCTAAAATCTGACTTTTATCTTAGTGCAGCCTCCTGGAAAATCCCTGAGCCAATCACACGAGCAGGAAATGACATTTCTGGGGGACAAACATGACATCCGGCAATCCTGAGATAAGATCAGTTGGCCATATTTGCTCATTTCCTACATAGAAACATAGAGAAGTGATGACAGAAAAAGATCGAGTGGCCATCGAGTCTGCCCGTTTTTTTTTTGTTTTTTTTTGGTTCTATTTTTTGTTGTTTTTTTGTTTGCTTTTTGTTTTTTCATTTTCTGTTGTTTTTTTTTTATGCTTTTGTTTTTTTATTTTTTGTTGTTTTTTTGTTTGCTTTTTTTTTTTTTTTTTCTGTTGGTTTTTTTATGCTTTTGTTTTTTACTTTCTGTTGTTTTTTTATGCTTTTTGTTTTTTTTTTTTTTTTTTTTTTTTTTTTGCTTTTGTTTTTTTATATCCTGTTGTTGTTGTTGTTTTTTTTGTTTGTTTTTAGTCTTTTTGGGGTTTTTTTTTTTAATGTAGATCTACGCTTGTCCACGCATGTTTGAAGCTATTTACTGTTGACTGGCTCACTGCCTCTTCTGGCTGGAGGACGCCCAGCATCATCTAGCTTTTTTTTTTTCTCTCCAGCCTGAACGTCCCAGGCCACGCCCCTTTCATTCATTGGATTTCAATCCTATTACTCATATTAGGTCGCCTGGGTTGGTCTGTATGCAAATTCAGCTTGCCTAGGAACCGCGCACTCCTCCAGATTGACAACCACAGGGGCATTCTAATACAGAAACATAGAAAAGTGACCTCAGAAAAAGGCAGAGTGGTCCATTGAGTCCGCCCGTTTGTTTCTGTGTGGGTGTGATTTTTCTTTTGTTTATTGTTTGTTTTCGTTTTTTGGTTTTTGTTTATTTGGGGGGTGTGGCTTTTTTGTTGTGGGTTTTTTTTTCTACTTTTTTATTTTGCATAACTCCTCCCAAGAGATTGTGTCAGGACTGAGGGCTCTTCAGAGGCATGCTGAGGCCAGGGGCTGTGATGTTCTCAGGAAGCCATGGTCAGCCCCTCTCTCCAGCCATGATCTGCCTGCATTGCATAGAGAAAAACAGAGACCAAATGATGACGCCACTGGGTCAAAAAAAAGGTGTGTAGTGAACACAGAACTACGCTGTCTGCATGTTGAAGGAGGAGGGAAGGCAAAGTATAAGCGGAATAAACTTCAGCTGTACCCTGGAGCACGTTTTGCACACACCTATAATCTGGCAGTTCTCACGCTTCTTTTTTCTTTTTTTTGTTTAATTTCCTCCTTATGTTTTTATTCATTATTTTCACAGGGAGACGCTAAATCAGAACGCTTCGTCAATGCAGCGGAAAGCTGAAAAAAAATGTTCCCCTAGCAACAGAGATCTGGCGTGGCGGAGACGTTCCGTTTATGGGTGAAGCACCGCCGCCGTCCGTACGTTACCGTCACCTGCGGTCTAAATAAAGCTACAACGCATTTTTTTTTAACACTATATATTTCTCTGCCTTCTGGGGGGGAAGGGGGGGAGGTAAAAGACATCATTTACACATCTCCCCTCATTAATTAGGAACACGTGTACGCCCACTTATCTGATTAGCCAATCACGTGGCTGCAGTGGCATATATGATCATATGATACAAGGAGCGTCAGTTAAAGGGTAACTGGGAAAAAAAGTGCGAAAAAATAAATAAATTCATATATATATTTATGTATGTATTTTGTTTCATTTATATATATATAATTGCAAAATACAAACAAAAAAAAACCTTGTTTTTACCGCACACCAGCTGCAAGTGTGAACAATTCCTTTTACATGTGGATGTGATTCCCCCCCCCCCCAAAAAAAAAAATAATTTTCGAGTACAAATCCCTCCTAGCACAAATCTTCTACCACTCAAATGTCCCCTCCAAGTACACATCGTCTCACCCCCACACTTCAAATTCCCCCCTCCTATCACAAATCCCCCCCCCAAAAAAATACTGTCCTAGCCAAATCCCCTCCCCCCTCTACCATATAACCTCTTCTAGCACATATACCTCCCAATCATCCCTAGCAACCCCCCCCCAAAAAAAAATCCCATTTTATCCAAATCCCCTTCCCCCTCTACCAAATCACCTCTTCTAGCCACTCCCCCCCAACTCTCCCCTCCTACCACAAATTCCCCCCCCCCCAAAAAAAATACTGTCCTAGCCAAATCCCCTCCCCCCTCTACCATATAACCTCTTCTAGCACATATACCTCCCAATCATCCCTAGCAACCCCCCCCCCCAAAAAAAAAAAATTCCATTTTATCCAAATCCCCTTCCCCCTCTTCTAGCCACTCCCCCCCCAACTCTCCCCTCCTACCACAAATTCCCCCTCCCCAAAAAAGAAAATCCTGTCCTAGCCAAAATCCCCTCCCCCCTCTACCATATAACCTCTTCTAGCACAACCCCCCACCCCCAACTATCCCCTCCTACCACAATTTCCCTCCCCCAAAAATGTCCCCTCCTAGCACAAATCCCCCCCACCGAAAAAAAAATAATCATGTCTTAGCCAAATCCCTTCCCCCCAAAAAATGTCCCCTCCTAGCACAAATCCCCCCCCCCCCAAAAAAAAATCCTGTCCTAGCCAAATCCCCTCCCCCCTCTACCGTATAGCCTTTTCTAGCACAACCCCTCCCCCAACTCTCCCCTCCTACCACAAATTCCCTCCCCCCAAAATTTCCCCCGCTAGCACAAATCCCCCCATCCCCAAAACAATTATCTTTCTGGCACAAATCCCCTCCCCCCTCTACAATATCACCTCTTCCAGCACAACCCCCCAATACCCCCCCCCCCAGCACAAATCCTGTAGCACTCAAATTTTCCTTCCAAGTCCCCCCCCAAAAAAAAAAAAAAAAAATTCCCATTCTGGCCACGTCCTCTCCCCCTTCTACCATATCACCTCTTCTAGCACAACCCCCTCAAATCCCCCCTCCGATCGCAAATCCCCCCCCCCAAAAAAAAAATTCCCTTCCTAGCAGATATACCTCTCGATCATCCTGTTCTAGCACCACCCCCCCCAATTCCCCCTCCTAGCACGAATCCTGTAGCACTCAAATCCCCCCTCCAAGTACACCCCCCCTCTAAAACCCCCCACCTCACATGACACCACAGTGCCCAGTGCATCTGCCCCCCCCCCCCCCCGTCCTGACCCTGGTGACCTTTTGTGCCATCGGTGCCATTTCGTCTGCGTTTTGACAGTTGAAAGTCGATGCGTCGCTGGACGCAGCCACAGGTCAGATCATCATTGGAACAGATAGGAGGGCCGGACCCGACTGAGGCTGTGATGTTTTCAGAAAAACAGCCCCCCCCCCACCAGCCCCTCCCACCAGCCGTGATATACCTGCGTTACATAGTGAAGCACAGAGACCCAGTGGGTCTAAAATGTGTTGTGTAATGAATATGGAAAGGTTTGATATAAAAAATGTTGATGGGGGGGGGGGAATAAAAAAGGCTCTAAAGTAATACCGATCATCCAAAGGATAAAAGGTTGGGGGGGGAGCTGGAGGGGTGTTGGGGGGGGGGGGACACTAGCATGACACGGCTGGTAACACAATCATTGAAAGGTATTCAATTACATAGGGAAGTCATTTGAATAAATATCTTTTTTTCCTTTTCCTTCGTCTCAGATTCATAGCTGGGAGCTCCGTGTTTCCATGCGTTCAATTTAATTGTGAAACTTCAGGTCAGAAAACGATGCGAAATACCTGGAAAGGCTTCATGTTTTATTTATGACAGCGAGGAGGAAACCTGCGACAGCGAGGCGCAGAGAAAATAAAAAAATCGCCAACTTACGGCACACAGAGGGGAGCGATCCCTACAGAATAGGGACCAACATACCCCCCTCCCAACACACAAAAAAACTTTCATTTTCAGGCCTTTTCAATTTTTTTCTAAATTTTTTTTTTAAATGTGTGCAAAGAAAAAATAATGTCTTTGCCAGTGAAAATGCGCAATTCCATGAAATAACATTTTTAAATTTTTTTTTAAACGTGTGCAAAAAAAAAAAAAGCAAAAATGTCTCTTCCAGTGAAAATATGCAATTCTGTGAAATAATATTTTTTTATTTTTTTTTAAACGTGTGCAAAAAAAAAAAAGCAAAAATGGCTCTTCCAGTGAAAATACGCAATTCCGTGAAATAACATTTTCAAATTTTTTTTTAAACGTGTGCAAAAAAAAAAAAAAAGCAAAAATGGCTCTTCCAGTGAAAATACACAATTCCGTGAAATAACATTTTTAAATTTTTTTTTAAACGTGTGCGAAAGGAAAAAAAAGCAAAAATGGCTCTTCCAGTGAAAATACGCAATTCCGTGAAAAAACATTTTTTTATTTTTTTTTAAACGTGTGCAAAAAAAAAAAAAGCAAAAAATGGCTCTTCAAGTGAAAATACACAATTCTGTGAAATAATATTTTTACATTTTTTTTTAAATGTGTGCGAAAAAAAAAAAAAGCAAAAATGGCTCTTCCAGTGAAAATACACAATTCCGTGAAATAACATTTTTTAATTTTTTTATAAACGTGTGCAAAAAAAAAAAAAAAAAGCAAAAATGGCTCTTCCAGTGAAAATACACAATTCCGTGAAATAACATTTTTTAATTTTTTTATAAACGTGTGCAAAAAAAAAAGCAAAAATGGCTCTTCCAGTGAAAATACGCAATTCTGTGAAATAACATTTTTTAAAAAATTTTTTAAACGTGTGCAAAAAAAAAAAAAAAGCAAAAATGGCTCTTCTAGTGAAAATACGCAATTCCATGAAATAACATTTTTACATTTTTTTCTAAACGTGTGCAAAAAAAAAAAAAAAAAGCAAAACTTACTCTTCCAGTGAAAATACGCAATTCCGTGAAATAACATTTTTTTTAATTTTTTTTAAATGTGTGCAAAAAAAAAAAAAAGCAAAAATGGCTCTTCCAGTGAAAATACGCAATTCCGTGAAATAACATTTTTTTATTTTTTTTTAAACATGTGCAAAAAAAAAAAAAAAAAAATGGCTCTTCCAGTGAAAATACGCAATTCTGTGAAATAACATTTTTTAAAATTTTTTTTAAACGTGTGCAAAAAAAAAAAAAAGCAAAAATGGCTCTTCTAGTGAAAATACGCAATTCCATGAAATAACATTTTTACATTTTTTTCTAAACGTGTGCAAAAAAAACAAAAAACAAAAATTACTCTTCCAGTGAAAATACGCAATTCTGTGAAATAACATTTTTTATTAAAGTAAATGGGTTAACATTGAGATTTTATTTACGTTAAAAATAAATATAATTGCTTTTAATAGATTCATTAATGAATTCATAAAATAGATATAATTTCTTTATTTTTAATAGATTAATACATTCATTATTTGAATTTCTTTAAAAAATAGACATTGAAAAAAAACAAAAAAAAATTATAAAAAGAATTATTTTAATCTCTTTAAAAAATAGATTAAAGACATTGAAAAAATAAAAAAATAAGTTTTATTTACATTGAAAATACACAATTCTTTTAAATACCATTTCTTTTTTTTTAAGGACTGCTCTGATTCGCCGCCCCGACAGACAGGTTCCAGCAAATTTTATTTTAGAAATTATCACTGAAAGCTTTTTTTTTTTTTTGGATGAAGGAAAAGCTGTTTATTATTCTTTTTGCAACATCTGAGAGCAGTCACTTCCCATCAGCCGGTAACTTTGTCCTTCCAGGACGCTCTGCAATTTTTGTGCCTGCGGCGTTTGCAACAAAAAAAAGGCAAAAGTGGCTTTGCCAGTGAAAATACACAATTCCGTGAAATAACATTTTTTTTAAAATTAAATGGGTTAACGTTGAGATTTTATTTACATTAAAAATAAATATAATTTATTTTAATAGATTAATAAATGAATTCATAAAATAAATATAATTTCTTTATTTTCATTAGATTAATACATTCATTATTTGAATTTCTTTAAAAAATAGATTAAAGACATTGGAAAAAACAAAACATTTTATTTACATTGAAAATACACAATTCTTTTAAATACCATTTCTTTTTTTTTTTTTAATGAAATTCAGTTTTTCCTTTGATGATTGCTCTGATACGCCACCAGACAAGTTCCAGCAGATTTTATTTTAGAAATGATCACTGAAGGTTCTTTTTTTTTTGGATGAAGGAAAAGCTGTTTATATTTCTTTTTACAGCATCTGAGTCACTTCCCATCAGTCGGTAACTTTGTCCTTCCAGGACGCTCTGCGATTTTTGTGCCCGTGGTTTGTGCAAAAAAATAAAAAAAAAAGCAAAAATGGCTCTGCCAGTGAAAATACGCAATTCTTTGAAATAAGATTTTTTTTTTTTTTTTAAGTAAATGGGTTAACGTTGAAATTTTATTTACGAAATAAATATAATTTCTTTTAATAGATTAATATATTAATTCATAAAATAGATCTAATTTCTTTATTTTTAGTAGATTAATAAATGAATTATTTTAAAAAATAGATTAAAGACATTGAAAAAAAATTACATTTTATTTACATTGAAAATACACAATTCTTTTAAATACCATTTTTTTTCCCTTTGATGATTGCTCTGATACGCCGCCCCGACAGACAAAAACTTTTTTTTTTTTTTTAATTAAATGGGTTAACGTTGAGATTTTATTTACGTTAAAATTAAATATAATTTCTTTTAATACATTAATAAATGAATTAATAAAATAGATCTAATTTCTTTATTTTTTATAGATTAATAAATGAATAATTTTAATTTCTTTAAAAAATAGATTAAAGACATTGTAAAAAACAAAATAAATTTAGTTACATTGAAAATATACAATTCTTTTAAATACCATTTCTTTTCTTTTTTTATTTTAATTAAATTTGATTTTTTTCCTTCGATGATTGCTCTGATACACCGCCCTGACAGACAGGTTCCAGCAGATTTTATTTTAGAAATTATCGCTGAAAGTAATTTTTTCGATGATGAAAAAGCTGTTTATATTTGGAATAAGTCAGGAATAAGGTAACGCAAGCAATGATTCACGTCAAAGTGGAAGCCACCATTATGGAATCTGTGCCCAAGTTTCTGTCGATCTGGACCCCCTTGGGTGGAATGTTTCCTCCCACCGAATTTTCATGATTCGTTGCTCCTCCCTTAACATCCCCCAAGTCTCCAAAATCCCAAATTCAAACTTCTTTTGCAAGTTGCTACTGCAGCTGTACAAATTATTGCCAAATCCTGGAAGAGTCCAGTGGCGGCGTGCTTTACACCACGGCATCCGACGCTTTGCACTTGGTGATGGAAGGCTTGGATGCAGCTGCTCGGCCATGGAAACCCATTCCATGAAGCTTTCTACGCACTGTTGTTGGGCTCATCTGAAGGCCACACCAAGTTTGGAGGTCTTTAGCTATTCACTCTGCAGACAGTTGGCGACTTCTGCGCACTGTGCGCTTCAGCATGCGCTGACCCCGCCCTGTCATGTGACGTGGCCTACCACTTGGTGGCTGAGTGGCTGTTGTTCCCAGTTGCTTCCACTTTGTTATAATCCCACTAACAGTTGAGCGTGGAATATTTAGTAGCCAGGAAATGTCACGGATGGACTTATTGCCCAGGTGGCCACCTATCACGGGACCACGCTTGGAGTCACTGAGCTCCTGAGAGCGACCCATTCTTTCACCAATGTTTGTAGAAGCAGTCTGCATGCCTAGGGGCTTGATTGTATACACCTGTGTCCATGGAGGGGATTGGAACACCTGAATCACATGATTGCGAGGGGATTGGAACACCTGAATCACATGATTGGGAGGGGATTGGAACACCTGAATCACATGATTTGGAGGGGATTGGAACACCTGAATCACATGATTTGGAAGGGATTGGAACAACTGAATCACATGATTTGGAGGGGATTGGAACACCTGAATCACATGATATGGAGGGGATTGGAACACCTGAATCACATGATTTGGAGGGGATTGGAACACCTGAATCACATGATTTGGTGGGGATTGGAACACCTGAATCACATGATTTGGAGGGGATTGGAACACCTGAATCACATGATTTGGAGGGGATTGGGACACCTGAATCACATGATATGGAGGGGATTGGAACACCTTAATCACATGATTTGGAGGGGATTGGAACACCTGAATCACATGATTTGGAGGGGATTGGAACACCTGAATCACATGATTTGGAGGGGATTGGAACACCTGAATCACATGATATGGAGGGGATTGGAACACCTGAATCACATGATTGGGAGGGGATTGGAACACCTGAATCACATGATTTGGAGAGGATTGGAACACCTGAATCACATGATATGGAGGGGATTGGAACACCTGAATCACATGATACTGAGGGGATTGGAACACCTGAATCACATGATTGGGAGGGGATTGGAACACCTGAATCACATGATATTGAGGGGATTGGAACACCTGAATCACATGATTGGGAGGGGATTGGAACACCTGAATCACATGATTGGGAGGGGATTGGAACACCTGAATCACATGATTTGGAGGGGATTGGAACACCTGAATCACATGATTGGGAGGGGATTGGAACACCTGAATCACATGATTTGGAGGGGGGTTGGCAATACTTTTGGCAATATAGTGTATTTGCGCAGCCATCATTGAAACGAATGGGCTGTCCTGCGCACAGCGTGTGGGCACCTATCACGGGACCACGCTTCAGCATGCGCTGACCCCGCCCTGTCATGTGACGTGGCCTACCACTTGGTGGCTGAGTGGCTGTTGTTCCCAGATTTATGTATTATGTCTATTTTTATGTAAAAAAAAAAAGAGACAACAATGTGATGACCTTGCGCTGCTCCTCGACCGTCCAATAAGAGGGTTGGGGGCGTGTTCTGGACCAATGCCGCCATGTTGGTGCAATGGAGGTGAAAAAGGCGACCGGGATCACAAGACTGACTGTACAGAACGACACACATTCCGCCAGGTCTGCTCTCCCCGTCTCCGTGTCTCCGATGCGTATTTAGCCACTTTGCCGGTCGTTCAGCTTTAATAAAGAGAGGCAGCAATCAGCTCATACATAACCTTGCCACTTCGTAATGTCACCGCGCTAATTTCATCTCCTCGCCATCACTAAATATGTCCTCCTCCCCGGCACAACTGCTGCAGCAACTGGCACTGTCCTCTCCCTGTTAGCGCAGTATGGCAAACAATATGTGGATTTATATCTGCCGCAATAATGGAACAGATGTCTGTCAAATAGAGATGGAATTACACTGAGACCGCGCTAATCTAAATAAACAGCTGTCACTTCATGTAAGGCGGCCGGGGCTGAGCTTTGATTTATATGATTAGGAAAAAAAAAATGAAAAAAAAAAATAAGAGCTCACCCGTCATATGTACAGGAGGGCGACTTCAAAAGTTAATGCGATCCACGATGGAGCGCCAATGTATGGAGATTGATATCAGCCGAGCGTATATGTGACTTTCCCCTCCCCCACCCCCCTCCTCATCAACATGATAATGAGACGTCTAAATAAAACCTTTCCATTTTCTTTGCTTTTCTTGTTTTCGACTCAGCGATGGCATCACCGGCTCTCTGTGCTTCTCTAGTCGAGGCAGGCAGATCAGGACTTGTGTCAGGGGCCAGCGGGGGGGGCTGTACATAGCTTCCTGAAAAGTTTACAGCACCCTGCCTCGGCTAACCCACATAAACAGCGCGGGTTATCTGCACTTCCCGCATGGAAGAAAAGTATATTTGAAATGCATTTTAAAAATAGTCTTCCCAAATATATTGACATGTATTTGAAATGCTACAATTCTGGCCGCATTCAATATATTTCAAATAAAATAAATAATAAAATTTTATATATACATACACATACATACACATACATACATACACATACACATCTATACATATACATACATACACATACATACACATACACATATATACATACACATATATACATACACATACACATATATACATACACATACATACACATACATATACATACACATACATACACATACATACACATACACATCTATACATATACATACATACACATACATACACATACATACACATATATACATACACATACATACATACATACACATACACATATACACATACATACACATACATATACATATATACATATACATACACATACATACATACACATACATACACATACACATACATACACACACATACATACACATACATACACATACATACACATACATACACATACATACATACACATACACATACATACATACATACATACATACATACATACATACACATACATACATACACATACATACACATACATACATACATACACATACATATACATACACATACATACATACATATACATACATACACATACATACATACACATACATACACATACATACACATATATACATACACATACATATACATACACATACATACATACACATACATACACATACATATACATACATACATACATACATACATACAGTTGTGTCCAAAATTATTCAACCCCCACTGAAATTGAGTGTTTTGGCCAGTTTGACATTGCTTTTGATCATTCAGTCATCTTGCTTACATTTACATTAAAGAGGCACTTGTAGGTCAGACAAATATAACATAACAGTTATAATGAAATAACCACAAATGTCTTTTCTGTGCTCACAGCATTATCAGTTTTATTCAACCCCCAAGTGACATTCAATCTTAGTACTTAGTACAGCATCCTTTTACAGTTATAACAGCTTTTAAACGTGAAGCATAGCTTGACACAAGTGTCTTGCAGCGATCTACGGGTATCTTCGCCCATTCTTCATGGGCAAAGGCCTCCAGTTCAGTCACATTCTTAGGCTTGCGCACTGCAACTGCTTTCTTTAAGTCCCACCAGAGGTTCTCAATCGGATTTAAGTCTGGTGACTGCGATGGCCACTCCAAAATGTTCCAGCCTTTCCTCTGCAACCATGCTCTAGTGGACTTGGAGGTATGCTTGGGATCATTGTCCTGTTGAAAGGTCCAACGTCTCCCAAGCCTCAGGTGTGTGACGGACTGCATCACGTTTCCATCCAATATCTCCTGGTACTGAAGAGAATTCATGGTACCTTGCACACGCTGAAGCTTCCCTGTACCTGCAGAAGCAAAACAGCCCCAAAGCATGATTGACCCTCCACCATGCTTCACAGTAGGCAAGGTGTTCTTTTCATCATAGGCCTTGTTCTTCCTCCTCCAAACATAGCGTTGATCCATGGGCCCAAACAGTTCTAATTTTGTTTCATCAGTCCACAGAACACTATCCCACAACTTTTGTGGTTTGTCCACATGGCTTTTGGCATACTGCAGTCGACTCTTCTTATTCTTTGGAGACAGCAAGGGGGTACGCCTGGGAGTTCTGGCACGGAGGCCTTCATTACGCAGTGTGCGTCTTATTGTCTGGGCTGAAACTTCTGTACCCACATCTGACAAATCTTTTCTCAGTTCCTCAGCAGTCACACGGGGACTTCTCTCCACTCTACGCTTCAGGTAGCGCACAGCAGTCGAAGTCAGCATCTTCTTTCTGCCACGACCAGGTAGCGTTTCAACAGTGCCCTTTGCCTTGAATTTGCGAATGATGCTTCCTAAGGTGTCTCTTGGTATGTTTAACATCTTTGCAATCTTCTTATAGCCATTGCCCTTCCTGTGAAGAGAAATCACCTCTTCTCTTGTCTTCCTGGACCATTCTCTTGCCTTCACCATGTTTGTAACCACACCAGTAAATGTCTAGAAGGAGCTGAGTATCACAGTCATTTTAAAGCTGCCTAATTGGTGCTTATTATGCTTGATTGCTGCTCGGTGACATCCACAGGTGTTTTCAATACCTGATGGAAAGCACCTGTATGAACCTCTGTTCTTCAGAGTGGTAGTCTTTAAGGGGTTGAATAATTGTGGCAATGAAGAAACCACATAAGAACCATTTACTACTGTATTACATAAACAATTGATGTCATTTTAGTTGCATTTGGGTAGTTACAACGTCCTTGTAGGATTTGATTCTGAATACAATTCCAAATGTACACTATAGTCCCTAAACCCCTTTACAGCATTGGGGGTTGAATAATTTTGGACACAACTGTACATACATACATACATACACATACATACATACACATACATATACATACATACATACATACATACATACACATACATATATACACATACATACATACATACACATACATACATACACATACATACACATACATATACATACACACACATACATACATACACATACATACATACACATACATACATACACATACATACATACACATACATACATACACATACACATATATACATACACATACATACATACATACATACACATACATACACATACATATACAGTCAGGTCCATAAATATTGGGACATGGACACAATTCTAACATTTTTGGCTCTATACACCACAATGGATTTGAAATGAAATGAACAAGATGTGCTTTAACTGCAGACTGTCAGCTTTAATTTGAGGGTATTTACATCCAAATCAGGTGAACGGTGTAGGAATTACAACAGTTTGCATACGTGCCTCCCACTTGTTAAGGGACCAAAAGTAATGGGACAATTGGCTTCTCAGCTGTTCCATGGCCAGGTGTGTGTTATTCCCTCATTATCCCAATTACAATGAGCAGATAAAAGGTCCAGAGTTCATTTCAAGTGTTCTATTTGCATTTGGAATCTGTTGCTGTCAACTCTCAAGATGAGATCCAAAGAGCTGTCACTATCAGTGAAGCCATCATTAGGCTGAAAAAACAAAACAAACCCATCAGAGAGATAGCAAAAACATTAGGCGTGGCCAAAACAACTGTTTGGAACATTCTTAAAAAGAAGGAACGCACCGGTGAGCTCAGCAACACCAAAAGACCCGGAAGACCACGGAAAACAACTGTGGTGGATGAGCGAAGAATTCTTTCCCTGGTGAAGAAAACACCCTTCACAACAGTTGGCCAGATCAAGAACACTCTCCAGGAGGGAGGTGTATGTGTGTCAAAGTCACCAATCAGGAGAAGACTTCACCAGAGTGAATACAGAGGGTTCACCACAAGATGGAAACCATTGGTGAGCCTCAAAAACAGGAAGGCCAGATTAGAGTTTGCCAAACGACATGTAAAAAAGCCTTCACAGTTCTGGAACAACATCCTATGGACAGATTGTCAAGGTCCTACCTTTTCCCTGTGGTTATGTTACTTCATGTGCTGGTGTCCATCTTGGATTCTGCTGTGCATGATGGGAGCCCTTTTATGCCTTCAGGTTTCTGTGGTCCATCCTCCAGAGGGGTGTGGCTGATGACATATAAGCCTGTGGCCCGCACATGCTCTTTGCACTTGTGTCTTGTGTCTTTGTGTTGCTGTTACTCTGTTCTGACTCTCGTGACTCTCCTGGTATCTGATTCGGCTTGTCTTGACTATTCTTTGTATTCTCCTTTGATCTGACCCTCTGTTGCTGAACCCGGCTCGTGACCTGTGATTCTCGTCTGCTGTCCTGTACTGTTCTGTCCTGTTGTTGTTGACCCCGGCTTGTCTGACTACTCTTTTGTCTCTTCCACCAGCTACACGCCATTGGCGGCGGCCATTACCGCAGCTGAGGTGTCTCGGGGGCCGCGACCTGGTTCCTGGCTGCGTCAAGTCCATCCCCACCATCAGGGGCCCTGGTGAAGGGCAGCCTGGGACTTAGACTCCGCGCCCTGAGGGACTTCGGTCTGTTGGTGGTGGTTGTCGTCAGCCAGTGCGTTACATTGTTAGGCCTGCCTGTCCGTTCCTCAGCTCCTGCCCTGACATTACACAAGTGCCATGAACCCTGACGGTGCAGGCACGCCTTCGCTCCCAATGCTAGTCGCCAGACTCGATCAACAGGATCACCTGTTGGATCAGTTCGCTCAGGTGTTGCAAACTCTGCTTGCACGCACCGCGCACCTTACTCCTGGTGTTATTAGGCCGGTTGTCGCTCCGGTGGTCGCTTCCGCTGCTGTTCCGCTTGCTGTGCCTACCGCCGCGGCTGATGCGGCACCCGCGGTGTCCAGAGGTATGACCGGTTCAGCCCCTCTTCCACAGCGCTTTGGGGGTGAGCCGAGTCAGTGTCGTGGGTTCCTCAACCAGGTGGGTATTTATTTTGAATTAATACCCCACGCCTTTCCGTCTGAGAGGTCAAAGGTGGGGTTCCTCATCTCACTACTCTCAGACAAGGCCTTGGCCTGGGCAAATCCCTTATGGGAGAGGAACGACCCGGTGATTCAAGATTTTTCTGGTTTTGTCGATGCCTTCCGTAGGGTATTCGACGTACCGGCTCGTTCTGCCTCGGCGGCCAAGCTGCTCATGACCATGCATCAGGGTTCACGGACCGTGGCTGAGTACGCTATAGAGTTTCGTACCCTGGCGGCAGAGGTCGGTTGGAACAATGAGGCTCTGGTGGCTGCGTTTTCTCAGGGTCTTTCTGACTCATTGAAGGACGAGATTGCAGCTAAGGAACTGCCTGTGGTGTTGGAGGAGCTCATCTCTTTCCTGATCCTGATTGACACCAGGCTCAGGGAGAGGCCTTCACTCAAGGAACGCCTGCGGAGGCCTTCCAATCGACTGGCACCTGCGTTTTCTATCCCACCCGTTCCTCCCTCTCCTCCCACGCCTCCTGGGGATAGCTTGTCTGGTGGGGAACCCATGCAGCTGGGGTTTGCTCGCCTTTCCGAGGGGGAGCGGGCCGCTCGGCGTCGGGAGGGTCGCTGCCTGTACTGTGGCCTCAGTGGGCACTTTCGGCAGTCTTGTCCGGTCCGTCCGGGAAACGCTCGCACCTGAGATCATGTCGGGGACAGATCTTGGGTGGAGTTTCCTCGTCCCCGGCGTTCCGCAAGGATAAGCCACTGATCACCGTGGTCCTTTCTTGGACAGGGGGCTCGGTGACGGCCCAGGCGTTGGTAGACTCTGGGGCCGGTGGGTTGTTCTTGGACAGCTCGTTTGCTGCGCAGCACTCCATTCCCCTGCAGGCTCGTGCTGCCCCATTGGTTCTCGAAGCAATAGATGGCAGGCCCCTGCAGCCGCCGCAGGTTACCCACGAGACCCTGCCAATAGAGGTAGCCATTGGGGCTGTTCACAGGGAGTTGGCCTGTTTTCAGGTGATTTCTTCCCCACACTATTCGGTGGTTTTGGGGTATCCCTGGCTCCAGAGGCACAATCCAACCTTCAATTGGCAAACAGCCGAGATTCTCTCATGGTCTCCACAGTGTGGGGCCGGGTGCATCCGGGGGCCGGTTAAGGTATTGTGTGCCTCCTCGGACTCTGCGTTGCCCACCGACTATGGGGAATACCGGGACGTGTTCGATAAGGTACGCGCTGGTACCTTACCACCGCATCGTCCTTACGACTGCGCCATATCCCTGCAACCCGGGGCCACTCCTCCACGTGGCAGGGTGTACCCTCTCTCGGTTGCGGAGAATAAGGCCATGGAGGAGTACGTGGTGGATGCGCTTTCCCGGGGGCACATTCGTAAGTCTACTTCCCCAGCAGGAGCGGGGTTTTTTTTCGTAAAGAAGAAAGGTGGGGAATTGAGGCCCTGCATCGATTATAGGGGTCTCAATCGGATTACCATTAAAAATGCATATCCAATTCCTTTGATTTCTGAGTTATTCGATCGCCTTAAGGGAGCAACGGTCTTTACCAAACTTGACCTTAGGGCGGCGTACAACCTCGTACGGATCAGACAGGGGGATGAGTGGAAGACCGCGTTTAACACCAGAACTGGGCACTACGAATACCTGGTGATGCCCTTCGGATTGTGTAACGCGCCCGCGGTCTTTCAGGAATTCATAAACGATGTCCTTCGTGATTTGTTGCAGCAATGCGTGGTGGTTTACCTGGATGACATCTTGGTTTACTCTACCTCCATGGAGTCCCATGTCCAGGATGTTAAGCAGGTGCTGCAACGATTGCGTGAGAACGGACTCTTTTGTAAACTCGAGAAGTGCGAGTTCCATCGATCCCAGGTTGCCTTTTTGGGCTACATAATTTCCGCGGAGGGATTTTCCATGGACCCTCAGAAGGTTGCGGCAGTTCTGCAGTGGCCTCGTCCCAATGGTCTTCGGCCCATTCAGCGCTTTCTGGGTTTTGCCAACTACTATCGGAAGTTCATCAGGAACTTCTCCACATTGGCAAAGCCTCTCTCTGACCTAACCAAGAAGGGGAGTAACCCTCACGAGTGGCCATCCGAGGCCATCAGAGCTTTCGAGGCTCTGAAAGCTGCCTTTGCTTCGGCTCCGATTCTTTCGCATCCCAATCCTGGGTTGCCCTTTGTCCTCGAAGTTGATGCTTCCGAGACGGGAGTAGGGGCTCTCCTGTCTCAGCGTCGGTCACCCGATGGACCCCTACTTCCCTGCGGGTTCTACTCCAGGAAGCTTTCCTCGGCTGAGTGCAACTACCAGATTGGAGATCGGGAGTTGTTGGTCATCATTCTGGCTCTCAAGGAATGGAGGCACCTGCTCGAGGGTTCCGCGGTTCCGGTCCTCATTCTTACCGATCACAAGAACCTGACTTATCTTTCGGAGGCCAAGAGATTGACACCCCGCCAGGCCAGATGGGCTCTGTTCTTGTCACGCTTCAACTATGTGGTTTCATATTTGCCTGGTTCCAAGAATGTCAGGGCTGATGCGTTATCACGGCAATACTCTGAGTTGTCCAGGGAGGACTCTGAGCCAATCTCACTTATACCTCCAGATCAGATCCTGGCTGCCATTTGCACCAGTCTGACCTCTCCCCTTGGGGAGCAGATTTTGGCGGCTCAAACTGATGCTCCTCCCGGGAGGCCGGAGGGTAGATGTTTCGTACCCGAGGGATTGCGCACCCGCCTGCTGCGTACCTACCATAACGCCAAAACTGCCGGGCATCCAGGGAAGAACCAGCTGTGTTGGGTCGTCTCTCGCTTATTCTGGTGGCCAACCCTCCGTGCCGACATTGCCTCTTATGTAGCGGCATGTTCGATCTGTGCCCAGAATAAGTCTCCACGGCATCTCCCTTTGGGTCTTCTGCAACCCATTCCCAATGGGGAACGTCCTTGGTCACATCTAGGGATGGACTTTATTGTAGACCTCCCAGTGTCTCGGGGTCATACGGTCATCCTCATGATCGTCGATCGGTTTTCCAAGATGTGCCATTGCATTCCACTCAGGAAATTACCCACAGCGCAGGAACTGGCCACGGTCTTTTCCAGGGAGATTTTTCGCCTGCATGGGTTACCTAAGGTGATTGTCTCAGACCGCGGGAGTCAGTTCGTGTCCAGATTCTGGCGTGCCTTCTGCTCCCAGTTGGGTATTAGTCTCTCCTTTTCATCAGCCTACCACCCGCAGTCCAATGGGGCTGCGGAGCGTTCCAATCAGGCCTTAGAACAATTCCTTCGGTGTTATATTTCAGACCATCAGGATGATTGGGCCGATCTCCTGCCGTGGGCAGAGTTTGCCAGGAACTCGGCGGTCAACTCCTCCACCGGGATGTCTCCCTTCATGGCCAACTATGGGTTTCAACCCGCGGTATTACCTGAGAGGTTCTCACCACAGGACATTCCGGCTGTGGAGAACCATCTTGCTGCCCTGCGTTCTTCTTGGGGGCAGATCCAGAGGGCCTTGCGGGACTCAGCTCAGCGCCAGAAGTTCCAGGCTGATCGCAGACGGTTGCCCGCTCCTTCATACCAGGTCGGCGATCGGGTGTGGTTGTCTACTCGCAACCTCAATCTTCGGGTGCCCACACCCAAACTGGCTCCCCGTTTTGTCGGTCCTTTCCGCATTCTCCGCAAAGTGAATCCGGTGGCCTATGCACTTGCCCTTCCGTCTGGGATGCGGATCTCCAATATCTTTCATGTTTCCCTGTTGAAACCTCTGATCTGCAATCGCTTCACTACCTCTCTTCCTCGGCCCCGTCCTGTTCGGGTTGACGGTCATGAGGAGTATGAGGTGAGCCGGATCCTGGACTCTCGATTGGTGCGCGGTCAATTACAGTTCCTGGTTCATTGGCGTGGTTATGGTCCCGAGGAGCGTTCCTGGGTTCCTTCCGCGGATGTCCATGCTCCTGCCCTCCTCCGCGCTTTTCATACCCGCTTTCCTCAGAAACCTTTTGTTGAGCCGCGGAGGGGGAGGGGCCCTTGAGGGGGAGGTACTGTCAAGGTCCTACCTTTTCCCTGTGGTTATGTTACTTCATGTGCTGGTGTCCATCTTGGATTCTGCTGTGCATGATGGGAGCCCTTTTATGCCTTCAGGTTTCTGTGGTCCATCCTCCAGAGGGGTGTGGCTGATGACATATAAGCCTGTGGCCCGCACATGCTCTTTGCACTTGTGTCTTGTGTCTTTGTGTTGCTGTTACTCTGTTCTGACTCTCGTGACTCTCCTGGTATCTGATTCGGCTTGTCTTGACTATTCTTTGTATTCTCCTTTGATCTGACCCTCTGTTGCTGAACCCGGCTCGTGACCTGTGATTCTCGTCTGCTGTCCTGTACTGTTCTGTCCTGTTGTTGTTGACCCCGGCTTGTCTGACTACTCTTTTGTCTCTTCCACCAGCTACACGCCATTGGCGGCGGCCATTACCGCAGCTGAGGTGTCTCGGGGGCCGCGACCTGGTTCCTGGCTGCGTCAAGTCCATCCCCACCATCAGGGGCCCTGGTGAAGGGCAGCCTGGGACTTAGACTCCGCGCCCTGAGGGACTTCGGTCTGTGGGTGGTGGTTGTCGTCAGCCAGTGCGTTACATTGTTAGGCCTGCCTGTCCGTTCCTCAGCTCCTGCCCTGACACAGATGAGACCGACATCAACTTGTACCAGAGTGATGGGAAGAGAAGAGTATGGAGAAGGAACTGCTCATGGTCCTAAGCATACCACCTCATCAGTGATCATGGTGGTGGTAGTGTCATGGCGTGGGCATGTATGGCTGCCAATGGAACTGCTTCTCTTGTATTTATTGATGATGTGACTGCTGACAGAAGCAGCCGGATGAATTGTGAAGTGTTTCGGGAATATTATCGGCTCATATTCAGCCAAATGCTTCACAACTCATTGGACGCTTCACAGTGCAGATGGACAATGACCCAAAGCAGACTGCAAAAGCAACCAAAGAAGTGGAATGTTCTGCAATGGCCAAGTCCATCACCTGACCTGAATCCGATTGAGCATTTCACTTGCTGAAGACATAACTGAAGGGAAAATGCCCCAAGAACAAGCAGGAACTGAAGACAGTTGCAGTAAAGGCCTGGCAGAGCATCACCAGGGATGAAACCCAGCGTCTGGTGATGTCTATGCGTTCCACACTTCAGGCTGTCATTGACTGCAAAGGATTTGCAACCAAGTATTAAAAAATGAAAGTTTGATTTATGATTATTATTCTGTCCCATTACTTTTGGTCCCTTAACAAGTGGGAGGCACATATGCAAACTGTTGTAAGTCCTACACCGTTCACCTGATTGGAAGTAAATACCCTCAAATTAAAGCTGACAGTCTGCAGTTAAAGCACATCTTGTTCATTTCAAATCCATTGTGGTGTATAGAGCCAAAAATGTTCGACTTGTGTCCATGTCCCAATATTTATGGACCTGACTGTAATTTTCATTTATTTATTTATTGATTGATTAATTTAAATATATTTTGAAATATATTGAATATGGCCAAAATTAGAGTATTTCAAATGTATGTCAATATATTTGGGAAGAATCTTTTTAAAATGTACTTCATATATATATAGCATGTTGAAATGCGTTTTTTTTATATATTACAAAATAGGGCCCTCCTATCCCTCCTAGATTGTAAGCTCCCAGGATCAGGGCCCTCCTATCCCTCTTGTATTGATCTGTATTGTTGCTGTATTGTCTCCCGTTATATTGTAAAGCGCTGAGCAAACTGTTGGCGCCATAAATCCTGTATAATAATAATAATATATAAATCCTGTATAATAATAATATATAAATCCTGTATAATAATAATAATAATAATATATGAAAAAAAAATTTTTTAAATATATATTTTGAAAATTTATAAAAAAAAGTACAAAAAAAGTCATTGTAACATATATTTTTACATATATTTGTAAATGCATTCCAAAACTGTAGATTTGTATTTATTACAACATACAGTATATATATATATATTTATTGATAAATATATTTTGAAATATATTGAATGTGGCCAAAATTGTAGCATTTCAAATATATTTTTCTTCCATGTGGGTTCAGCCAAAGTGCCGTGGGGCAGTGTGAAGCCGCCCTTAAATCAGCTGATGAACGTGCTGAAATGGATTAACCCCTCGACATGTGATCTGCTGTGATTGGCCACAGAGAGCACATGGTACCGGGCACCAGCAGACTGGTACAGTGATCTGACGTTGGCTGTGTCACAAGTTGTCCTGGAGCGTGGCCCATGGGGCACACGCGTGAGGTGTGATCCAGGGAGGACATCATATGACATCCCCCCAGGATAATAGGATCACATATGACCTCCTCCCAGGATTACAAGAGGCGGAGCTCTGTTATATGATAGTCACATGACGTCCTCCTAGGATCGCACCTCGCACATGCCCCACTGGACACAGTCCATGAAAGATCCCTGTACCAGCCAGCTGCTGGTACCATGTGAGCACTGTGGCCAATCACAGCAGATCACATGAAAATTGTACACAATGGAAGGCTTCAAGTCATGTCATCCATTGTGTACTATTGTGATGATATCTGTGATTGGTCACAGTGATCACATGGTACAGCTAGGGCCAATCACAGCCCATCTATACCATGTGATTAGCTGTGGTCAATCACAACTAATCATAATAGTAAACACTGAATGATGCCTTATTATTCGGGGTGTATTTATACTGTCCTGACATTTGTGGGGATTTATACTGTCCTGACATTTGGGAGGTATTTATACTGTCCTGACATTTGGGGGGTATTTATACTGTCCTGACATTTGGGGGGATTTATACTGTCCTGACATTTGGGGGGATTTATACTGTCTTGACAGTTGGGGGGATTTATACTGTCCTGGCATTTGGGGGGATTTATACTGTCCTGGCATTTGAGGGTATTTATACTGTCTTGACAGTTGGGGGGTATTTGTACTGTCCTGACATTTGGGGGGGATTTGTACTGTCCTGATATTTGGGGAGGATTTGTACTGTCCTGACATTTGGGGGGGATTTGTACTGTCCTGACATTTGGGGGGATTTGTACTGTCCTGATATTTGGGGGGATTTGTTCTGTCCTGACATTTGGCGGGGATTTGTATTGTCCTGACATTTGGGGGGGATTTGTACTGTCCTGATATTTGGGGGGGATTTGTTCTGTCCTGACATCTGGGGGGATTTGTACCGTCCTGACATTTGGGGGGATTTGTACCGTCCTGACATTTGGGGGGATTTGTACCGTCCTGATATTTGGGGGATTTGTATCGTCCTGTCATTTGGGGGTATTTGTACTGTCCTGACATTTGGGGGATATCTGTACTGTCCTGACATTTGGGGGATATCTGTACTGTCCTGACATTTGGGGGATCTGTACCATCCTGACATTTGGGGGATATCTGTACTGTCCTGACATTTGGGGGATATCTGTCCTGTTCTGACATTTGGGGGATATCTGTACTATTCTGACATTTGGGGGATATCTGTCCTGTTCTGACATTTGGGGGATATCTGTACTATTCTGACATTTGGGGGATATCTGTACCGTCCTGACATTTGGGGGATATCTGTACTGTTCTGACATTTGGGGGGATATCTGTACCGTCCTGACATTTGGGGGATATCTGTACCGTCCTGACATTTGGGGGATATCTGTACTTTCCTGACATTTGGGGGATATCTGTACTGTCCTGACATTTGGGGGATATCTGTACCGTCCTGACATTTGGGGGATATCTGTCCTGTCCTGACATTTGGGGGGATATCTGTACCGTCCTGTCATTTGGGGGATCTGTACCGTCCTGACATTTGGGGGATATCTGTACCGTCCTGTCATTTGGGGGATCTGTACTGTCCTGACATTTGGGGGGATATCTGTACCATCCTGACATTTGGGGGATCTGTACCGTCCTGACATTTGGGGGATATCTGTACTGTCCTGACATTTGGGGGATATCTGTACTGTCCTGACATTTGGGGGATATCTGTCCTGTTCTGACATTTGGGGGATATCTGTACTATTCTGACATTTGGGGGATATCTGTACTATTCTGACATTTGGGGGATATCTGTACTGTTCTGACATTTGGGGGATATCTGTACCGTCCTGACATTTGGGGGATCTGTACCGTCCTGACATTTGGGGGATATCTGTACCGTTCTGACATTTGGGGGATATCTGTACTGTTCTGACATTTGGGGGGATATCTGTACCGTCCTGACATTTGGGGGATATCTGTACCGTCCTGACATTTGGGGGGATATCTGTACCGTCCTGACATTTGGGGGGATATCTGTACTGTCCTGACATTTGGGGGATATCTGTACTGTCCTGACATTTGGGGGATATCTGTACTGTCCTGACATTTGGGGGATATCTGTACTGTCCTGACATTTGGGGGGATATCTGTATTGTCCTGACATTGGGGGGGATTTGTACCATCCTGACATTTGGGGGATATCTGTATTGTCCTGACATTTGGGGGATATCTGTACTGTCCTGACATTTGGGGGATATCTGTACTGTCCTGACATTTGGGGGATATCTGTACTGTCCTGACATTTGGGGGGATATCTGTATTGTCCTGACATTGGGGGGGATTTGTACCATCCTGACATTTGGGGGATATCTGTATTGTCCTGACATTTGGGGGGATTTTTACTGTCCTGATATTTGGGGGGGTTTGTACCGTCCTGGAGTTTTAGGGACTCAAGAAATGAAATGGGCTCCAGTACATCAGGATTCTCCCGGCTTTCTCTTTCTTCGTCTCAGGCCGGGTCCCGTCGCACAGGACAGGCAGCCAGCGATCGGCGTCCGTTGCCGGCGTGGAAGGAATATAAATGGGTCAGGCGGTGATGCGGGCGATGGGGACATCTGGAGACACGTGTAGCGGCAGGTGCGGAGACAGCACAGCTTCATCAATGAGCCGCCAACAGATGAGCGCTGACAGACGTGATGAAACGCTCGCCGCTGAGAGACGAAACTTCTCAATTCTTATAAATTACAAGCAAAGAGAACTCAATGGGATGTAGAGGAGCCTCCGGGCCCCGATCGCTCTTCATTGGGGAACGTACGAAGTCACCGCGAAAGAGGAGAAACGCTCTGCGGCGAGATAAAGGGGAACTCCGCCCACAAAGGTCAATATGCAATTAGAACATTTAGGTGACCTTGAGATTTCAAAAGCGGTCCTGGAGCTCCACTCAGTGACTGTGCCTAGGCTGAGATGATGTCAGCAGTCTGCTGCAGGGTGAAGCATTTCCTCAGTCTCCCCTCCCCCAGCGATCAGACTGTACATTGTAACTTTGTAGAAGGAGGAGGAGGCATTTCCTCAGTCTCCCCTCCCCCAGTGATCAGACTGTACATTGTAACTTTGTAGAAGGAGGAGGAGGCGTTTCCTCAGTCTCTCTCCCCCAGTGATCAGACTGTACATTGTAACTTTGTAGAAGGAGGAGGAGGCATTTCCTCAGTCTCCTCCCCCAGTGATCAGACTGTACATTGTAACTTTGTAGAAGGAGGAGGAGTTGATTCCTCAGTCTCCCCTCCCCCAGGGTTCAGACTGTACATTGTAACTTTGTAGAAGGAGGAGGTGGCATTTCCTCAGTCTCCTCCCCCAGTGATCAGACTGTACATTGTAACTTTGTAGAAGGAGGAGGAGTTGATTCCTCAGTCTCCCCTCCCCCAGGGTTCAGACTGTACATTGTAACTTTGTAGAAGGAGGAGGTGGCATTTCCTCAGTCTCCTCCCCCAGTGATCAGACTGTACATTGTAACTTTGTAGAAGGAGGAGGAGGCATTTCCTCAGTCCCCCCTCCCCCAGTGATCAGACTGTACATTGTAACTTTGTAGAAGAAGGCAGAGGCATTTCCTCAGTCCCCCCTCCCCCAGTGATCAGACTGCACATTGTAACTTTGTAGAAGGAGGAGGAGTCATTTCCTCAGTCCCCCCTCCCCCAGGGATTAGACTGTACATTATAACTTTGTAGAAGGAGGAGGAGTCATTTCCTCAGTCCCCCCTCCCCCAGGGTTTAGACTGTACATTGTAACTTTGTAGAAGGAGGAGTCATTTCTTCAGTCTCCCATCCCTGGATACGAGTGACAAATACAAAACAAACAGCGTGCCATCCTTTTCAAAAAAGTACAAATTGCTAAAAAATGCCCCCCCCCCAAAAAAATAAATAAAAAAAATTCAATATAAAACAAAAATAACACAATTCATATATAATAAATAACACCTAAAAAAAGTGCTCCAAGTGCGCCCCACTTGCCCTCCCCTTTCCTGACCAGGCTATTTTTTTGTGATTCGGCGCTGCATTATTGTAACTGGTAATTACACGGTCATGCAACGCTGCACCCAAATAAAATGTATGTCCTTTTTTTCCCCCACAAATAGAGCTTTTTTTTTTGGCGGTATTTAATCACCTCTGTGGTATTCTTTTACTTTTTGCATCATAAACCAAAAAAAAACGACTAACCATTTTGAAAAAAAAAACATTTTTTTTTATTTTCTACTCTAATACATATTCAATTAAAAAAAAAAATTCTTTATAAATTTATTCCAAAATGTATTCTGCCACATCTTTTTATAATTGTATATTTATAAATATATATATATATATATATTTAGAAATATACATATTTAGAAATATACGTTTAATCAATATATAAATATATATTTATATATTGATTAAATATCTGCAAACTATGGAACATATACCGGAACATTTTTTATTAATTTTTGTAATACTATACAGTTCTGTTGTGACGGTTGGGGAGTCATGAATCATGTGTCTCTGCAGAGCTGGGAACACAATCTATCACTTCCCCATATTAAAAGCGCCACCTAGTGTACATGGAGCAGGTAGCTAGGCACACCCTTTGATCACCCCAGATGTTAACCCCTTCCCATCCAGTGTCATTCGTTCGCTGATCGGTGTATATTTTTAGCAACTATCGCTGTGTTAGTGACCGTTGTGATTTCACTGCAATTTGTGAATCGAAATCGCACCTGAAATTTATGAAGAAATCATTTGTGTTTGTGTGGCGTGGGCGGTTCAAGGAGGGGAGGGGAGGTGTCCACGATGAAGCAAGGACAGGCAACCAGCAGTGTTACTTGGAAATTAATTCTGGAAAGGTTACGGGAGTCTGGAAAAGACCAGAACTCTGGCCTGACAAGTGGGTTCTCCACCACGACAATGCTCCTGCACTGACATGAGGGTTCCCTTCTTACATCAGGGTTCCCATCAGAGGTTCTTGTTATATCAGGGTACCCATCAGAGGCTCCTCCCCCTTACATCCACCTTAGGAGTCCACTCTTACCTCAGTGTCTCTGTTACATCAAATTCCCCGTCAAAGTCCCCAACAGAGTCTCCCAGTACATGAGAGCCCCTTTTACACCAGGGTACCCATCAAAGTCCCTCCTTACATTAAGTCCCAATCAGAGTTCCCTCTTATATCAGGGTCCCCCTAGGAGTCCCCACTTGCATCAGTCAATCTTAGATGTCCCCCCCCCTACCTCAGAGTCCCCATCAAAGCCCCCCTTACAGAGTCTCCTCAAAAATGGAAGTCCCCCCTTACATCAGATTCCCCATTAGAGTCTCCCAATACATGAGAGCTCCCTTTACACCAGGGTACCCATCAAAGTCTCTCCTTACATTAAGTCCCAATCAGAGTTCCCTCTTATATCAGAGTCGCCTTAGGAGTCCCCAATTGCATCAGAGTCAGAAAATGTTTTTGTTTGCCTAGTGGAAGCTCTGGCCCTGGTGATCGGTACTGATGACTCACTGTGTTCGTTCACAATTGAACCGCCGGCACCCAGCGATCACAGTGCAAAGCTGAAAGGGGAGAGACCTGGGTGTAAACAACACAGATCTCTCCCCTGTCAGCGAGGACATGCTGCTCTGTATCTCTCTGCACAGCATGTCTCCCTAAACTGTGGGGGGTTTTTTTGGGGGGGGGGGTTGTCAGGTTGGCTGTATGGGGCCCCGTGGTTTCTAACAACAGCCCCATTGGGTTTAATTGCTTTGACAACACTGGGATTGATCAGGTGATGATAATGAAGGTGGATTGACCCACTTGGAAGTCGTTTCGTAAAAAAATACCAGAAGGTCCCATATGGAAGAAAAATATATTTGAAATATATTTTAAAAACATTCTTTCCAAATATATTGACATATATTTGAAATGCTACAATGTTGGCCGTATTCAATATATTTCAAAATATATTTAAAAAAATAAATAAATATAAATATATATATATATCATGTCAAAATGCATTTTTATTTCAAAATATATGAAAAATATTTTTAAAAATACATTTCAAATATACTGTATGTCTTTAAAAATTACAAGTTACATTTTTGGAATTCACAAATATATGTTAAAATTACTTTTTTATATGTTAAAAATAATCTGAAGAATATATTTAAAAAAATATATTTTTAAAATAATTTTTCATGTATTTTGTAATGTATAAAAAACGCATTTCAACATGCAGTATATATATATTGAATACGGCCAAAATTTTAGTATTTCAAATATATGTCAATATATTTGGGAAGAATATTTTTAAAATATATTTCATATATATAGCATGTTGAAATGCATTTTTTATATATTAATAACTATATGAAAAATACTCAAAATCAGTAGGGGATCAAATACTTATTTCCTTCACTGTGTATATTTTAGGGGCGGACTGACAACTCATGGGGCCCCTGGGCAATAAGGGATCATGGGGCCCCTGTGTCCACGACCGCACCCAAAAAATCCTATGAAAGGTACCAGGGGCATCTCATGGGGCCCCCTACTGACCCTGGGCCCTTGGGCAGTGCCCGAGTTCCCAAATGGTCAGTCCGCCCCTGGTACATATATATATATATATTCCATGTTGAAATGCATCAAATACTTTTTTCCTTCACTGTGTATATATATATATATGTATTCCGTGTTGAAATGCATTTTTTATATATTACATAATATATGAAAGATATTTTTAAAAATATATATTTTTTAAATTTCTACTTCAGATTTTTTTTTTTTAACATATAAAAAGTAATTGTAACATATATTTTTACATATACTTGTAAATGGATTCCAAAAATGTAGATTTGTATTTTTAAAGACGTATAGTATCTATGAAAATGTATTTTTAAACATTTTTGTCATATATTTTGTAATGAATACACATTTCAACGTGAAGGTTATATATATATATATATAAATATATATATATATATATATATATATTTATTGAAATATATTTTGAAATATATTGAATTCGGACAAAATTGTAGCATTTCAAATATATGTCAATATATTTGGGAAGAATATTTTTGAAATATATTTCATATATATATATATATATATATATATATATATATAGCATGTTGAAATGCATTTTTTATATATTACAAAACATATGAAAAATAATTTTAAATATATTCTTCAGATTTTTTTTAACATATAAAAAAGTCATTTTAACATATTTTTACATATATTTGTGAATTCCACAAATTCCATTTGTATTTTTAAAAGACATACAGTAGATTTGAAATGTATTTTAAAAAATATTTTTGATATATTTTGTAATAAAAATGCATTTCAACATACAGTATGTATACTGTATATACAGTCAGGTCCATAAATATTGGGACATGGACACAATTCTAACATGTTTGGCTCTATACACCACCACAATGGATTTGAAATGAAACGAACAAGATGTGCTTTAACTGCAGACTGTCAGCTTTAATTTGAGGGTATTTACATCCAAATCTGGTGAACGGTGTAGGAATTACAACAGTTTGCATATGTGCCTCCCACTTGTTAAGGGACTAAAAGTAATGGGACAGAATAATAATCATAAATCAAACTTTCACTTTTTAATACTCGGTTGCAAATCCTTTGCAGTCAATGACAGCCTGAAGTGTGGAACGCATAGACATCCCCAGACGCCGGGTTTCATCCCTGGTGATGCTCTGCCAGGCCTCTACTGCAACTGTCTTCAGTTCCTGCTTGTTCTTGGGGCATTTTCCCTTCAGTTATGTCTTCAGCAAGTGAAATGCTCAATCAGATTCAGGTCAGGTGATGGACTTGGCCATTGCAGAACATTCCACTTCTTTGGTGTCTTTTGCAGTCTGCTTTGGGTCATTGTCCATCTGCACTGTGAAGCGTCCAATGAGTTGTGAAGCATTTGGCTGAATATGAGCCGATAATATTCCCGAAACACTTCACAATTCATCCGGCTGCTTCTGTCAGCAGTCACATCATCAATAAATACAAGAGAAGCAGTTCCATTGGCAGCCATACATGCCCACGCCATGACACTACCACCACCATGATCACTGATGAGGTGGTATGCTGAGGATCATGAGCAGTTCCTTCTCCATCCTCTTCTCTTCCCATCACTCTGGTACAAGTTGATGTCGGTCTCATCTGTCCATAGGATGTTGTTCCAGAACTGTGAAGGCTTTTTTACATGTCGTTTGGCAAACTCTAATCTGGCCTTCCTGTGTTTGAGGCTCACCAATGGTTTCCATCTTGTGGTGAACCCTCTGTATTCACTCTGGTGAAGTCTTCTCTTGATTGGTGACTTTGACACACATACACCTACCTCCTGGAGAGTGTTCTTGATCTGGCCAACTGGTGTGAAGGGTGTTTTCTTCACCAGGGAAATAATTCTTCGCTCATCCACCACAGTTGTTTTCCGTGGTCTTCCGGGTCTTTTGGTGTTGCTGAGCTCACCGGTGCGTTCCTTCTTTTTAAGAATGTTCCAAACAGTTGTTTTGGCCACGCCTAATGTTTTTGCTATCTCTCTGATGGGTTTGTTTTGTTTTTTCAGCCTAATGATGGCTTCACTGATAGTGACAGCTCTTTGGATCTCATCTTGAGAGTTGACAGCAACAGATTCCAAATGCAAATAGAACACTTGAAATGAACTCTGGACCTTTTATCTGCTCATTGTAATTGGGATAATGAGGGAATAACACACACCTGGCCATGGAACAGCTGAGAAGCCAATTGTCCCATTACTTTTGGTCCCTTAACAAGTGGGAAGCACATATGCAAACTGTTGTCATTCCTACACCGTTCACCAGATTTGGATGTAAATACCCTCAAATTAAAGCTGACAGTCTGCAGTTAAAGCACATCTTGTTCGTTTCATTTCAAATCCATTGTGGTGGTGTATAGAGCCAAAAATGTTAGAATTGTGTCCATGTCCCAATATTTATGGACCTGACTGTATTTATTTATCGAAATATATTTTTTAATATATTGAATACAGCCAAAATTTTAGCATTTCAAATCTCTATCTATCCATCCAGTCGTACCCGCCCCTTTGCGATTGCATGGACCGTCACTTGTAAGCGACTTTTTCCATGAATTCTCTTAGAAATGACAGTATTTTACAAGGTAGGTTGCCGGGTCTTTTCAGCATTTCAAATATATGTCAATATATTTGGGAAGAATATTTTAAAAATATATTTCCACTATATTTTACTTCCATGTGGCGTCACATTGCTCAGCATCCCCAGGATTGTTTGTGCCGGTAACGCACAGGAAAGAAAAAAAAGCGATTGTTTTATTCGACTCCATTCTGAAAGACGTAAGAAAATGCAGCCTGAGCATAAAAGTTTCTGAATTTTGCAGCATTAAGAGGTTTCCTCCAATCGCTGTCATCCCCCTCCCTGCCATACCTTGCTGTAATTGAATCTTGCTTCGCTGTACAGGTGAAAATCTGTCTTTAAGGTATTAAATATTAACAGGAAGTGGCTGCGCTGAACCGCGTCAGGATATTCCCAGAGAATACATTTATGAAATATATATTGCTGCGAATGCGCGGCGCAGATTTCATTAGCTATGGCTTGTATTTAACCTCTTCCTGGAGGATCATGTTGTGGGTCTGAACGTCTCCGCCGATACACAGAGCCGGCCGTGTGATGTCAGGACCGCCTTGTAATATGATGGCGTCTCACAATGGAACATTCCGCTTCTTTTATTCATACAACCCGAAGAGAGAAAAAGACGAGAGCCCCCCCCCCCCCCCCCCGCAGAGTCCCCGGAGGTGAGAAAGTTCAATTCATTTCAGCAAATATGCAACGACTGTCTATTAACCGACTGCCTGCCGTCCTATAGAAGGAATACTGCAACATGGCGGCAGGGCTGCGCAAAATCACACATATACAGTATATCCCAGAGCCCCCCCCCGGACTGTATACAATGTATATATATATATATATATACAGTATCTCCCAGAAGTGAGCCCCCCCTCCCCCGGACTGTATACAATGTATATATATATATACAGTATCTCCCAGAAGTGAGCCCCCCCTCCCCCGGACTGTATACAATTTATATATATATACAGTATCCCCCAGAAGTGAGCCCCCCCTCCCCCGGACTGTATACAATATATATATATATACAGTATCCCCCAGAAGTGAGCCCCCCCTCCCCCGGACTGTATACAATATATATATATATACAGTATCCCCCAGAAGTGAGTCCCCCCCTCCCCCGGACTGTATACAATATATATATATATACAGTATCCCCCAGAAGTGAGCCCCCCCTCCCCCGGACTGTATACAATGTATATATATATATATATACAGTATCTCCCAGAAGTGAGCCCCCCCTCCCCCGGACTGTATACAATGTATATATATATATACAGTATCTCCCAGAAGTGAGCCCCCCCTCCCCCGGACTGTATACAATGTATATATATATATATATACAGCATCTCCCAGAAGTGAGCCCCCCCTCCCCCGGACTGTATACAATGTATATATATATATATACAGTATCCCCCAGAAGTGAGTCCCCCCCTCCCCCGGACTGTATACAATGTATATATATATATATACAGTATCCCCCAGAAGTGAGTCCCCCCCTCCCCCGGACTGTATACAATGTATATATATATATATACAGTATCCCCCAGAAGTGAGTCCCCCCTCCCCCGGACTGTATACAATGTATATATATATATATATATACAGTATCCCCCAGAAGTGAGTCCCCCCTCCCCCGGACTGTATACAATGTATATATATACACAGTATCTCCCAGAAGTGAGTCCCCCCTCCCCCGGACTGTATACAACATATATATATATACAGTATCTCCCAGAAGTGAGTCCCCCCCTCCCCCGGACTGTATACAATGTATATATATATACACAGTATCTCCCAGAAGTGAGTCCCCCCCTCCCCCGGACTGTATACAACATATATATATATACAGTATCTTCCAGAAGTGAGTCCCCCCTCCCCCGGACTGTATACAATGTATATATATATATATATATACAGTATCTCCCAGAAGTGAGTCCCCCCCCCTCACATTTTTGCAAATCTTTGATTCTGTATTTTCATGTGACAACACTGAGGGAGGGGTCCGTTGTTGCTGGCTACTGGGAGATCCTTTGTTGCTGGGGTGGGTCTATTGTTGCTGGGAGGGATCTACTCTTGAGGGAGGGGTTGAAGTAGGTGGGTAGAGGGTGGAGACAAGGGGTGATTCGAAAGGGGGGAGTTTCTGCACCTATTCCCAGAGACAAGAAGCCTTGTGTAAGCCTATACACCGGGCCCGATGTGTTAAAATCACGAAGGTAGGTACTAAAAACATCGATCATATGAAAAACACGGGTACAGCGGCGGACTGACCATTTGGAAACTCGGGCACTGCCCGAGGGCCCGGGGTCAGTAGGGGGCCCCATGAGATCCCCCTGGTACCTTTTTCATAGGCTTTTTTGAGTTTGAGCAAGGACATAGGGGCCCCATGATCTCCTATTGCCCGGGGGCCCCATGAGTTGTCAGTCCGCCCCTGCAGGTAATAGAATAAACAGAACTTCTTATAATATGACCTCAACCACAGCCTTTTGTATATATGTGTATATATGTGTATATATGTGTAGAAGTCACATGTATGTGCTACAGGCAGATCACAAAACTCAATTTACTGTAACCACTTCACTTCTCTTTTTTTTCACCCAAATAGAGCTTTCTTTTGGTGGTATTTGATCACCACTGTTTTTTATTATTTTTTTTTATTATTATTATGATTATTATATAAATGAAAAAACAAAACATTTTGATTAAAATCAAACAATATTTTCTACTTTCTGTTAAAAAAAAACCACATCCAATAAAAGCATCAAAAATCAAATGTCTTCATATATTTAGGTCAAAATATATTCTGCTACATCTCTTTGGTAAAAAAACAAAAACAAAATCCCAATAAATGTTTATTAATTGGTTTGTGTGAATGTTATTGTGTCTACAAACTATGGGCTATTTACTGGAATTTACACAGATATATGCTACAGTAATAATGGAGGTGATCAGTGACTTATAGTGGGACTGTGAAAGTGTGGCGGGCAATCTGGTGCCAACAGACACTGGCTGGGAGGGACACTGACTGACTAACACTGACGTCGCTAGTGACACTAATACAGTGATCAGATATAATAGTCTACACTGTACTAATGATACTAGCTGCAAACAGCTTAAAGCGGAGCTCCACCCAAAGGGGGGAAGTTCCGCTTCAAGCCCTGATTCAAACCGGTGCGACTTCACATGCGACAAGAAATTTACAAATCGCACCGGAAATCCCATCTAATATATTTCTATGGCAGTGCCTTAACCAATTCAATACCGGGCAATTTTCCCCCTTCCTGCCCAGGCCATTTTTCAGGTTTCAGCGCTCTCACACTTTGAATGACAATTGCGCGGTCATACAACATTGTACCCAAACTAAAATTTTATCATTTTCTTCACACAACTAGAGCTTTCTTTTGGTGGTATTTAATCACCGCTGGGGTTTTTATTTTTTGCTAAATTACCAAAAAAAGACCAAAAATTGTGAAAAAAAAATTTGTTTCTGTTATAAAAGTTTACAAATAAATAATTGTTCTTCATAAATTTAGGCCGAGATGTATTCTGCTACATGTCTTTGCTGAAAATAACCCAAATTAGGATGTATTATTTAGTTTGTAGGAAAGTTATAGAGTTCACAAACTATGGTATAGATCTGAATATTGATCAATCCTGAAGTACTGACAGCCAATCTAATTTCTTGAGGTCCAAGAATGTCAGGACAGTACAGATATCCCCCAAATGTCAGGACAGGACAGATATCCCCCAAATGTCAGGACAGGACAGATATCCCCCAAATGTCAGGACAGTACAGATATCCCCCAAATGTCAGGACAGTACAGATATCCCCCAAATGTCAGGACAGTACAGATACCCCCCAAATTTCAGGACAGTACAGATATACGCCAAATGTCAGGACAGTACAGATATCCCCCAAATGTCAGGACGGTACAGATATCCCCCAAATGTCAGAACGGTACAGATATCCCCCACATGTCAGGACAGTACAGATATCCCCCAAATGTCAGAACAGTACAGATATCCCCCAAATGTCAGGACAGTACAGATATCCCCCAAATGTCAGGACAGTACAGATATCCCCCAAATGTCAGGACAGGACAGATATCCCCCAAATGTCAGAATAGTACAGATATCCCCCAAATGTCAGGACGGTACAGATATCCCCCAAATGTCAGAACAGTACAGATATCCCCCAAATGTCAGGACAGTACAGATATCCCCCAAATGTCAGAACAATACAGATATCCCCCAAATGTCAGGACAGTACAGATATCCCCCAAATGTCAGGACAGTACAGATATCCCCCAAATGACCCCTTTTTGCAGAGTAGACAGTCCGACGTACCTCATAAGAGGCATGGCAAGTTTTTTGAAGTTGTATTTTTTTTGTCATAATTTTTCGGAAAATGAAAAAATTAAAAAAATTAGTTTTACTATTTTTTTTTTACATACTGTCACTAGTGCAGTACAGCGTCATCATATAACTGGCATAGCGGTGAACAGGGACACTGACTGGTGACAGTATGAAAAATATATATATATATATTTTTTTTATTTTTTTTATGTTTTATTAAATTATTTTCTTTTTTTTAAGATTTTTTTTCATATTTCACTATGACCAAAGTAGTACAATGTTACCATAGTAACATTGTACTACTTTGGGGAAGTGATCAGTATTTTTTTTTTACACAATTTGCTTATAGCAAAGAATTACTTTGCTATAAGCAAGCATTTACCTGAATGACATCGATTCATTCAGGGTTTTTTTTTTTTTTTTTTTGTGCTTAGCTGTGATTTGGCCACAGCTAATCACATGACATGTGCATGTGATCGCTGTGACCATTCACAGCTAGGCAGTAGTATACAATGGATGGCATGAATGAAGCCATCCATTGTATACAACTGTCATGTGACCTGCTGTGATTGGTCACAGCAGGTCACATGGTACCGGCAACGGGGCCAATACTCAGATCTGTCATCGGCCGTGTCCGAGGTACACGGCCGGTGACAGATCGCGCCGCTCTGCATATATGGCGTCCACCCGGAACGCTGATGACATTTGCTGCCTGCCATTCGGCCATAGGGTGGGCGACAAATGGTTAATCAGTGAGATTTGAAGCAGTGCAATTTCAAAAAAAGTTCCTGCATTGCTTTTTTTTTTTTAATTTCATTGTGACTTGCATTGACTTCTGTTAAATGAAGCTGCAAGCCGCAGTGAAATTGGAGGTTGCGCCCAATTTTTACAGATGCCCGCTCCTCAAAGGTGCAAATCCTTAACGGGGAGCGGGGGACGAGGCCTTAGCCTTGGGTTAACACTGAATGCAACTTTGAAATCGCACTATTTCACTTGAAACCTAGGCGATCGGAAGTTCTCCTCCCCCCTCTGCAGTCTTCTGGGACACATAACAGGTCCCAGAGGACTACAGGACCATTCACAATGCTTGCGCATGCGCTGCAAAGCCGCAAGCTGTCACAGAAGGGTGCCCACACTTAAGATGCCGGGGCCGGGGACACCCGCCTGTGGTGAGGACACCGCAAGATCCTAGGACAGGTGAGCGGCTGTTTTGTAAATGACAGCACCTACAGTTTTTGTAGCTGCTGACTGGAGAGACCGGAGCTCCGCTTTAATGTTTAGGGGCAATCGAAGGGTTAGCTGTGTGCCCAGCAAGTGTATGTGTGCTGTTTTTACTCACAGATCTGGCTGTTTCTTCTCCCTGCTTTTCAGGGAGAAGAAGCAGCCAGATCGCTGTTCTGTGTGACTGTAAACTCAGGGCTCTCTGCTGTCCGACCAGCAGGTAGTCAGCCAAAATCTTTGGCTGAAACCTGCCGACAAACTCGTGCTGTGTCCAATCACGAGACTGCAGGGGGGCGTTAGTGCATGCCCTCGAAACCCGTGGAAGAGTTCCAGTGTCTCAATGCAGGCCATCGCATTTTCAAACAGTTTCAGTACAAGGAGGGCTGGGGTTCAGCTCTAAGGTCATATACATGTAGCACCCTCCTGATCAGCTAGGGGGAGCTCTAGTTCCTATTTTTAGAGAGGAGGGCTGAGTAGCAGCCTGGGTGTGATAGCCAGGTGGGTCAAAATTAGGTCAGAGTTGAGAGGCTCTGCAGACCAGCTCTCTGGGATTTCCCCCCTGCTCTAGAACTTTGGAGAAAGATCTAAAAAGCAGTGGGCTGAGCTGAGGAGTGGCTGGTCTGTACTCGTAAGCAGGCCATACATGGGTCGAATTCCAAACGTTTTTTCAATCGAAAATCGAAAACATCGTTCATTCTGCAATCCGATGGTGCCACCAATGATTTCGAAAATCGATTGTTTTTCTCAAATTTTCCAGCATGCCCGATAAATTAAATGGGGAGAAACCACGAAAATTGGCCGGTGCCATTGCCACGCTAACAGAGCAAAAATCAGCTGATTATTCTTATGTCCTGTTTTCGAACGAAAAATCGTCGAAAATCAATCCATGTATGGCCAGCCTTAGAGCAGGGGTGTCAAACTGGCGGCCCTCTAGCTGTTGCGAAACTACAAGTCCCATCATGCCTCTGCCTTTGGGAGTCATGCTTATAACTGTCTTGCAATGCCTCATGGGACTTGTAGTTTGGCAACAGCTGGAGGGCCACCAGTCTGACACCTGTGTCTTAGAGGATCCTGGCCAATCCCCAACAGGAGGCTTGACAAGGGGCCAGGACAGCCTTTAAGAGTAACCAAGCCTGTTCAGCAGGGTGGAAGATGAGGAAGTAAGGCTGGAGAGCAGCAGCCTGGGAAGGAGTGGGGCTGTCAGGGCTCCCAGGTATGACCAGAGGTGTGTGACTGAAGCAGGGAAACGCAGACCTCAGGTATGTTATAAACAATATAATTTATTAACACTAACAGTACAAACATAAACGCAGTGCAATACTAAAACATAATACGGTGCAAACAAACCAAACCAACCACCCACAGATAACAGTACATACAATGCAAGCGTCGTCAGGCAGGCCGGGTCAATATCAATTGGGCAGGTAGGTACAGGGGGAGCAAGCGGAGAATGGTCGGGTCACAGGCCAGGTTCAGCAGGTAGCAAGCAGCATAGTACAGAGGGTCAGGCAGAGGGATGGTCCGGGTCACAAGCCAGGGATCAGAACAGGTAGCAAGCAGCATAGTACAGAGGGTCAGACAGAGGGATGGTCAGGGTCACAAGCCAGGATCAGAGCAGGAGAAGTCAGCAAAGGACCAGAAACAGGATGCAGGACAGATACAGGGCCCAGGACAAACACAACACCAAGGCAGAGTCTGCAAGTCTGGCCATCCCTTAAATACACCAGGATCATCAGTTCCAGGTGTTAGCTGGCTGAAAGGTTGAGTCTCTGATTGCTGGGAGCACCCGCTGGCCAGCCCTGGTACTGCAGATCAAAAGGCAGGTGAGTCCCACCATTGCTGGCCAGTCCATTCCTAACAGTACCCCCCCCTCAAGGAGCGGCCTCAGGACGCTCCAAACAGTCCTAGCTGGGCAAAATGTTCCACCGCCCGGGTCTGGCAACTGGCGGGATATCAAAGACTGGCACACCGGGCAGGACTCCGGGCAGCGGCACACCGGGCTGGACTCCGGGCAGCGGCACACCGGGCAGAGGCACACCGGGCAGAGGCACACCGGGCAGAGGCACACCGGGCAGAGGCACATCAGGCAGAACTCCAGGCAGAGGCACATCGGGCAGGACTCCGGGCAGAGGCACATCGGGCAGGATTCCGGGCAGAGGCACATCGGGCAGGACTCCGGGCAGAGGCACATCGGATTACCAGGCGGAGCAGCAGGCCCCGGGCGGGGCGGCAGGCACCGGGCCCCCGGGCGGGGCGGCAGGCACCGGGCCCCCGGGCGGGGCGGCAGGCACCGGGCCCCCGGGCGGAGCGGCGGGCACCGGGCCCCCGGGCGGAGCGGCGGGCACCGGGCCCCCGGGCGGGGCGACGGGCACCGGGCCCCCAGGCGGGGCGACGGGCACCGGGCCCCCAGGCGGGGCGACGGGCACCGGGCCCCCAGGCGGGGCGACGGGCACCGTGCCCCCAGGCGGAGCGGCGGGCGCCGGACCCCCAGGCGGAGCGACAGGTCTCGGGCCCTCAGGCGGAGCGGCGGGCGCCGGACCTCCAGATGGAGCGACAGGTCTCGGGCCCTCAGGCGGAGCGGCGGGCGCCGGACCCCCAGGTGGAGCGACAGGTCTCGGGCCCTCAGGCGGAGCAGCGGGCGCCGGACCCCCAGGTGGAGCGACAGGTCTCGGGCCCTCAGGCGGAGCGGCGGGCGCCGGACCCCCAGGAGGAGCGACAGGTCTCGGGCCCTCAAGCGGAGTGGCAGGTGCCGGACCCCCAGGCGGAGCGACAGGTCTCGGGCCCTCAGGCGGAGCGACAGGTCTCGGGCCCCCAGGCGGGGCGGCGGGCGCCGGATCCCCAGGCGGAGCGGCGGGCGCTGGAGCCCCAAGCGGAGCAACAGGTCTCGGGCCCCCAGGCGGAGCGGCGGGCACCGAGACACCAGGCACGACAGTGGGCTCCGAGTCAACTGGTATGACCGCGGGCACTGGGTCAGACATTGGATCGTCTGACCGGACAGCGGGCATCGGGTCATCAGGCATCAAGTCATTTGGCTTGACAGCGAGCACCGTGTCATCTGGCAAGGCTGTGGGCTCCGAGTCAACTGGCATGACCGCGGGCACCGGGGCAGACATTGAATCGTCTGGCTTAACAGCGGGCATCGGGTCACCAGGCATCAGGTCATTTGGCTCGACAGCGGGCACCGCGTCATCTGGCAAGGCAGTGGTCTCCGAGTCAACAGGCACGACAGTGGGCACTGGGTCATCAGGTACCGGATTGTCTGGCTCGACAGCGGGCATCGGGTCATCAGGTATGACAGCGGACACTAGGTCACCAGGCATCAGGTCATTTGGCTTGCCAGCGGGCACCGCGTCATCTGGCAAGGCAGTGGGCACCGAGTCACCAGGTACGACAGCGGGCTCTGAGTCAATTGGCACGACAGCGGGCACCAGATCAGGTACCGGATCATCTGGATCAACAGCGGGTATCGAGTCAACTGGCCTAATAGGATCGTCAGGCTGGATCAGTTCATCATGCTGGGTAGAGGCATTAGGCCGAGTAGAGGCTTCAGGCCGAGTAGAGGCATCAGGCCGCGTAGAGGCTTCAGGCCGCGTAGAGGCTTCAGGCCGCGTAGAGGCTTCAGGCCGAGTAGAGGCTTCAGGCCGCGTACAGGCATCAGTCTGAACCACGGAAGGCAGGCTCACCGGTTTGGATACTGGCAGGATGGTATTGGTTGGAAAGAATTTTCGCTTTTTTCTGGTTTTAACTACTGGAGCACTGCAAGTAAACGCAGGTCTGCAAACGAATGGAGCAGCTGGAGACAGAGAAGAGCTGGAGGATGGAACAGGAGAGGGAGCAGTTGCTACAGAGGGCTTCTTTACAGGGTTAAAGGCAGGATAGGTGCAGCGAGTGGGAACAGGGTACTGACATGCGGTAGATAGCCAAGTATACTGGGCTGTAACTGGGGGAGTTGTTGGGAATACAGGAGTAGAGTTAGAAGCAGGACGGGGTCTTTGTAAGCTGATTGAGGCTGGGTGCAACAAGTCTGTCCATGTCTGCAGTATGGGTTGAACAAAGCTGAGCTTACACAAAGCCTGTCTGGTCAATGACTGCACTGCGTTTATACAATCTCTCAGTGTCTGTGGTGAACATGTGGAATAACGCTCCAGAAAGTAACCCACATCATCCTCTAATAACCACACCAGGGACTCTACCTGGTCTGCACTAAATGGTGGCAAAAATTCATCCCTGCATTCCGGGGAACCAGATGAAACCAACTCAGCACAAACCTCAATCAAAGGCTGCACCTCAGAGAACTCTGTGCCCTGATCTACTAGAACATGAGCGAGCCGTATACATTCTAGTAGTTGATCCCGGGGATACTCCTTCAGAGTTTGATAAGCATACTCCCTGTCATCAAACACTAGCAGAGATAAATACACAACATCATCCAGATCCATCCTTCCCATCAACAAGCCAAGATGGCTTCCCTGTGCAGCCACTTCTGGTCAGGATTGGCCTTGGTGTAATGTCAGGGCTCCCAGGTATGACCAGAGGTGTGTGACTGAAGCAGGGAAACGCAGACCTCAGATATGTTATAAACAATATAATTTATTAACACTAACAGTACAAACATAAACGCAGTGCAATACTAAACATAATACAGTGCAAACAAACCAACCCAAACCACCCACAGATAACAGTACATACAAGCAAGCGTCGTCAGGCAGGCCGGGTCAATATCAATTGGGCAGGTAGGTACAGGGGGAGCAAGCGGAGAATGGTCGGGGTCACAGGCCAGGTTCAGCAGGTAGCAAGCAGCATAGTACAGAGGGTCAGGCAGAGGGATGGTCCGGGTCACAAGCCAGGGATCAGAACAGGTAGCAAGCAGCGTAGTACAGAGGGTCAGACAGAGGGATGGTCAGGGTCACAAGCCAGGATCAGAGCAGGAGAAGTCAGCAAAGGACCAGAAACAGGATGCAGGACAGATACAGGGCCCAGGACAAACACAACACCAAGGCAGAGTCTGCAAGTCTGGCCATCCCTTAAATACACCAGTATCATCAGTTCCAGGTGTTAGCTGGCTGAAAGGTTGAGTCTCTGATTGCTGGGAGCACCCGCTGGCCAGCCCTGGTACTGCAGATCAAAAGGCAGGTGAGTCCCACCATTGCTGGCCAGTCCATTCCTAACAGGGGCTCACCTCCAGGCAGGGACCTTGGAAGGAGGAAAGCTTGGGACTTCACCAACCACCCTTGTGGCAGGGAAGAAGCAGCCCAGCTAAAAGGCCTGGTAGCAGCCAATAACCCGTCAGCAACACAGGAGAAGGACTGAGTGAGTAAACATGAACCCCCCCCCCCCCAGGCCAGATAGGGGAAGGAGCATCCTGGTGGGAACCCAGATTAGCCACCACCCAGGACTGTCTTACCTTAAAGTGGCACTGGATCTCCTGCTCAGGGACTCACCCAGATTGGCTGGATTAGGAGACTCTAGGGTCTGGGGTGGTACAACCTGGAGATGCTGGCTAGCTCTCCAAGAGGATGTTTTTGTTGCAAGAAACTTGTATATAGTTCCAGGAAGATGTCCTCCGTTTCCCAGTTCCATTGGGCATCCCGTACACCCCTCACCCTATCCCAGTTCCAATCCCATAATAAAACCTCAAAGCTCAAGGATCGGTTGCTGTCTCCCGGATGCAAGTTGATGTGGAAAATGCGTGTTGCCTGGGTTTACTCATTCAGTCCTTCTGCTGTGTTGCCGATGGGTCATTGGCTGCTACCAGGCCTGCCCCTTCCCTGCCACAAGGGTAGTCGGTGAAGCCCCAAGCTTTCCTCCTTCCAAAGTCCCTGCCTGGAGGTGATCCCCGCTCCCTCCCTGGCTCCTGCTCTCCAGCCTTACGTCTGTACGGACTGTACGGCGACCCAAAACGTTAGCAGTACCTAAGGGGGTAGTGCTACATGCAGTATATGCTCAGTATTTCAGAAACACTTTTTGTCTCCAGGACCACGCTCCTTATAATCCCCGCACCCACGCAGCATGCCATGAATTCTGACCATTCACCCGGCGTAGAGGGCACTCCGTATCGCTTTGCTAGCAGGCTCCTTCCAAGGGGCGGACTGCCCTTTCGGAAACTCGGGCACTGCCCAAGGGCCTGGGGTCAGTAAGGGGCCCCATGAGATGCCCCTGGTACCTTTCATAGGCTTTTTTGGGGTGTGGTTTGACTGTGGGCGAGGACACAGGGGCCCCATGATCCCCTATTGCCCGGGGGCCCCATGAGATGTCAGTCCGCCCCTGCTCCTTCCCTGCCACAAGGGTGGTCGGTGAAGTCCCAGGCTTTCCTCCTTCCAAAGTCCCTGCCTGGAGGTGAACCCCCTGCTCCCTCCCTGGCTCCTGCTCTCCAGCCTTACGTCTGTACGGCGACCCAAAATGTTAGCGGTCCCTAAGGTGGTAGTGCTACATACAGTATATGCTCAGTATTTCAGAAACACTTTTTGTCTCCAGCACCACGCTCCTTATAATCCCCGCACCTGCACCCATGCAGCATGCCATGAATTCTGACCATTCACCCGGCGTAGAGGGCGCTCCGTATCGCTTTGCTAGCAGGCTCCTTCCCTGCCACAAGGGTGGTCGGTGAAGTCCCAAGCTTTCCTCCTTCCAAGGTCCCTGCCTGGAGGTGATCCCCCTGCTCCCTCCCTGGCAACTGCTCTCCAGCCTTACGTCTGCACGGATTGTAAGGTGACCCAAAACTTTAGCGGTCCCTAAGGGGGTAGTTCTACATACGGTATATGCTCAGTATTTCAGAAACACTTTTTGTCTCCAGGACCACGTTCCTGATAATCCCCGCACCTGCACCCATGCAGCATGCTATGAATTCTGACTGTTCACCCGGCGTAGAGGGCGCTCCGTATCGCTTTGCTAGCAGGCTCCTTCCCAGGGGCGGACTGCCCATTCGGAAACTCACCTGGGGTCAGTAAGGGGCCTCATGAGATGCCCCTGGTACCTTTCATAGGCTTTTTTGGGTGTGGTTTGACTGTGGGTGAGGACACAGAGGCCCCATGATCCCCTATTGCCCGGGGGCCCCATGAGTTGTCAGTCCGCCCCTGCTCTTTCCCTGCCACAAGGGTGGTCGGTGAAGTCCCAAGCTTTCCTCCTTCCAAAGTCCCTGCCTGGAGGTGATCCCCACTCCCTCCCTGGCAACTGCTCTCCAGCCTTACGTCTGCACAGATTGTAAGGTGACCCAAAACTTTAGCAGTCCCTAAGGGGGTAGTGCTACATACAGTAAATGCTCAGTATTTCAAAAACACTTTTTGTCTCCAGGACCACGCTCCTTATAATCCCCGCACCTGAACCCATGCAGCATGCCATGAATTCTGACCGTTCACCCGGCGTAGAGGGCGCTCCGTATCGTTTTGCTAGCAGGCTCCTTCCCTGCCACAAGGGTGGTCGGTGAAGTCCCAAGCTTTCCTCCTTCCAAGGTCCCTGCCTGGAGGTGATCCCCACTCCCTCCCTGGCTCCTGCTCTCCAGCCTTACGTCTGCACGGATTGTAAGGTGACCCAAAACTTTAGCGGTCCCTAAGGGGGTAGTTCTACATATGGTATATGCTCAGTATTTCAGAAACACTTTTTGTCTCCAGGACCACGTTCCTGATAATCCCCGCACCTGCACCCATGCAGCATGCTATGAATTCTGACCGTTCACCCGGCGTAGAGGGCTCTCCATATCGCTTTGCTAGCAGGCTCCTTCCCAGGGGCGGACTGCCCATTCGGAAACTCACCTGGGGTCAGTAAGGGGCCTCATGAGATGCCCCTGGTACCTTTCATAGGCTTTTTTGGGTGTGGTTTGACTGTGGGTGAGGACACAGAGGCCCCATGATCCCCTATTGCCCGGGGGCCCCATGAGTTGTCAGTCCGCCCCTGCTCTTTCCCTGCCACAAGGGTGGTCGGTGAAGTCCCAAGCTTTCCTCCTTCCAAAGTCCCTGACTGGAGGTGATCCCCCTGCTCCCTCCCTGGCAACTGCTCTCCAGCCTTACGTCTGTACGGCGACCCAAAACGTTAGCGGTCCCTAAGGTGGTAGTGCTACATACAGTATATGCTCAGTATTTCAGAAACACTTTTTGTCTCCAGGACCACGCTCCTTATAATCCCCGCACCTGAACCCATGCAGCATGCCATGAATTCTGACCGTTCACCCGGCGTAGAGGGCGCTCCGTATCGTTTTGCTAGCAGGCTCCTTCCCTGCCACAAGGGTGGTCGGTGAAGTCCCAAGCTTTCCTCCTTCCAAGGTCCCTGCCTGGAGGTGATCCCCGCTCCCTCCCTGGCAACTGCTCTCCAGCCTTACGTCTGCACGGATTGTAAGGTGACCCAAAACTTTAGCGGTCCCTAAGGGGGTAGTGCTACATGCAGTATATGCTCAGTATTTCAGAAACACTTTTTGTCTCCAGGACCACGTTCCTGATAATCCCCGCACCTGCACCCATGCAGCATGCCATGAATTCTGACCGTTCACCCGGCGTAGAGGGCGCTCCGTATCGCTTTGCTAGCGGGCGGTTTCATTCGTAGCGATTATTTTTTATTTTTTCTCATTAAACAATCAGTCGGCTGTTTCCTTTGTCTCCGTAATTACTACTGTAGATCTCTCGGGGCTTCCAAATCGTATTGCGAACAATTACTTTTATGTTTCTATGCAGCGTTTTAGGAACGCGTTCCATTTTTTTCATTTTTTTTTTCTTTTCTTGGCTTTATGACTTAGCGAATAATAGTCTCTGGCACATTAAAAAATTCCATAACGCAGCGATTTAATCCCCCTCAACGCCCCGCGTTTTGCTCGCTGCCTGGAAAAGCGAATTGTGTGGTCTTTCTCCACAATGAACCGATATTTTTTTCAGAGACGGCGTCAGCTATTAATACAAGCTGTGCGGAGCCAAATGCTTACTCTCCCGTCAGTACTTAAGAGGAAAATTGATTACCGCGAGTTTCTGGATCTCAATCTATAGAAGGTGTAGGCGGTTTTTAGTGCCAAAAGGAGCCGACATCTGCGTGCTGAGTCAGGGATATCTGCGCGGGACGAAGAATACAGTCATCTCTCAACTTCACTTTCTTTCTCCAAGTGTTCACCGAATCAAAGGGAGATAATGCGACGCGTTTAGCGCAGGACAGATGGACGAATCGCGGGGTACGGAGAGGATTGGCGCCAAGGTTTACATCTGTAAATGGAGGGAGAGATTTGGGGGACAACCTTCGGAGGAAAGAAGAAGTGTATGTAGTAGTCTGCATCCAGGGCTGCTGCATGATCGATCACATGTGAGCGGCCACGTTTAGCTGCGGGATCCACAGCCCCCTTTGCTTTCAATAGGGATGCCTCCTGGAGCTAATAATCAAGAACCCCCCACTGGTGTGAATGCAGCCTAAAGATCAACTATACTGATTTGGTCTGCAAAGTTCCCAAGGTAGAAACACCGGGGACAAGAGGACTACGTGGTAGTCTGTGCCAAGGGCTGCATGATCATCACATACAGTTGTGACCAAAATTATTCAACCCCCAATGCTGTAAAGGGGTTTAGGGACTATAGTGTACATTTGGAATTGTATTCAGAATCAAATCCTACAAGGACGTTGTAACTACCCAAATGCAACTAAAATGACATCAATTGTTTATGTAATACAGTAGTAAATGGTTCTTATGTGGTTTCTTCATTGCCACAATTATTCAACCCCTTAAAGACTACCACTCTGAAGAACAGAGGTTCATACAGGTGCTTTCCATCAGGTATTGAAAACACCTGTGGATGTCACCGAGCAGCAATCAAGCATAATAAGCACCAATTAGGCAGCTTTAAAATGACTGTGATACTCAGCTCCTTCTAGACATTTACTGGTGTGGTTACAAACATGGTGAAGGCAAGAGAATGGTCCAGGAAGACAAGAGAAGAGGTGATTTCTCTTCACAGGAAGGGCAATGGCTATAAGAAGATTGCAAAGATGTTAAACATACCAAGAGACACCTTAGGAAGCATCATTCGCAAATTCAAGGCAAAGGGCACTGTTGAAACGCTACCTGGTCGTGGCAGAAAGAAGATGCTGACTTCGACTGCTGTGCGCTACCTGAAGCGTAGAGTGGAGAGAAGTCCCCGTGTGACTGCTGAGGAACTGAGAAAAGATTTGTCAGATGTGGGTACAGAAGTTTCAGCCCAGACAATAAGACGCACACTGCGTAATGAAGGCCTCCGTGCCAGAACTCCCAGGCGTACCCCCTTGCTGTCTCCAAAGAATAAGAAGAGTCGACTGCAGTATGCCAAAAGCCATGTGGACAAACCACAAAAGTTGTGGGATAGTGTTCTGTGGACTGATGAAACAAAATTAGAACTGTTTGGGCCCATGGATCAACGCTATGTTTGGAGGAGGAAGAACAAGGCCTATGATGAAAAGAACACCTTGCCTACTGTGAAGCATGGTGGAGGGTCAATCATGCTTTGGGGCTGTTTTGCTTCTGCAGGTACAGGGAAGCTTCAGCGTGTGCAAGGTACCATGAATTCTCTTCAGTACCAGGAGATATTGGATGGAAACGTGATGCAGTCCGTCACACACCTGAGGCTTGGGAGACGTTGGACCTTTCAACAGGACAATGATCCCAAGCATACCTCCAAGTCCACTAGAGCATGGTTGCAGAGGAAAGGCTGGAACATTTTGGAGTGGCCATCGCAGTCACCAGACTTAAATCCGATTGAGAACCTCTGGTGGGACTTAAAGAAAGCAGTTGCAGTGCGCAAGCCTAAGAATGTGACTGAACTGGAGGCCTTTGCCCATGAAGAATGGGCGAAGATACCCGTAGATCGCTGCAAGACACTTGTGTCAAGCTATGCTTCACGTTTAAAAGCTGTTATAACTGTAAAAGGATGCTGTACTAAGTACTAAGATTGAATGTCACTTGGGGGTTGAATAAAACTGATAATGCTGTGAGCACAGAAAAGACATTTGTGGTTATTTCATTATAACTGTTATGTTATATTTGTCTGACCTACAAGTGCCTCTTTAATGTAAATGTAAGCAAGATGACTGAATGATCAAAAGCAATGTCAAACTGGCCAAAACACTCAATTTCAGTGGGGGTTGAATAATTTTGGTCACAACTGTATGAACAGCCACGTTTAGCTGCAGGAGCCACAGCCTCCCATTGCTTTCCATAGGGCTGTCTTTTGCAGCTAATCACCGAGAACCCCCAGTGGTGTGAATGCAGCCTAAAGGTCGACTAGACTGGCTTGGTCTGCAAAGTTCCCAAGGTAGAAACAGCGGGGACAAGAGGACTATGTGGTAGTCTGTATCCAGGGCTGCATGAGTGATCACATGTGAGTGGCCATGTTTAGCTGCAGGAGCTAAAGCCTCCCATTGCTTTCAATAGGAATGCCTCCTGCAGCTAATAATCAAGAGCCCCCCACTGGTGTGAATGCAGCCTAAAGGTTGACTAGACTGGCTTGGTCTGCAAAGTCCCTAAAGTAGAAACATCGGGGACAAGAGCCACAGCCTCCCATTGCTTTCCATAGGGCTGTCTTTTGCAGCTAATCACCGAGAACCCCCAGTGGTGTGAATGCAGCCTAAAGGTCGACTAGACTGGCTTGGTCTGCAAAGTTCCCAAGGTAGAAACAGCGGGGACAAGAGGACTATGTGGTAGTCTGTATCCAGGGCTGCATGACCGATCACATGTGAGCGGCCACGTTTAGCTGCAGGAGCCACAGCATCCCATTGCTTTTAATAGGGCGGTCTTCTGCAGCTAATCACCGAGAACCCCCAATGGTGTGAATGCAGCCTAAAGGTCGACTAGACTGGTTTGGTCTGCAAAGTTCCTAAAGTAAAAATATCGGGGACAAGAAATCTATGTGGTAGTCTGTATTCAGGGCTGCATGAGCGATCACATGTGAACGGCCACGTTTAGCTCCAGGAGCCACAGCCTCCCATTGCTTTTAATAGTGACACCTCCTGCAGCTAACAATCAAGAACCCCCCATTGGTGTGAATGCAGTATAATGATCAACTAGACTGGCTTGGTCTGCTAAGTTCCTAAGGTAGAAACACCGGGGACAAGAGGACTATGTGGTAGTCTGTATCCAGGGCTGCATGAGTGATCACATGTGAGCGGCCACGTTTAGCTGCAGGAGCCGCAGCCTCCCATTGCTTTCAATAGGACGGTCTTCTGCTGCTAATTACTGAGACCCCGATGGTGTGATTGGCGTATAAAGCTTGACTAGACTGATTTGACCTACAAAGTTTCTTGAGGACAAGAAGACTACTGTATGTGGCAGTCTGCATCCAGGGCCGATCACTCGCGAGTGATCACTGCATGAGCAGTCAAATGTGAGTAGCCACAGTTAGCTGCGGGATCCACAGCCTCACATTGCTTTTAGTAGGGATGTCTCCCGCAGCTAATCGCCAAGAACCTCCACTGGTGTGAATACTACCAAAAGATCGACATATGACATGACATATTACAGGAGATGGTCAGAGACTGCAGAAATACTACAGGAGATGGTCAGAGACTGCAGAAATACTACAGGAGATGGTCAGAGACTGCAGACCTACTACAGGAGATGGCCAGGGACTGCAGACATATTACAGGAGATGTCAGAGACTGCAGATCTACTACAGGAGATGGTCAGAGACTGCAGATCTACTACAGGAGATGGTCAGAGACTGCAGACCTACTACAGGAGATGGTCAGAGACTGCAGATATACTACAGGAGATGGTCAGAGACTGCAGACTTACTACAGGAGATGGTCAGAGACTGCAGATACACTGCAGGAGATAGTAAGAGACTGCAGACATATTACAGGAGGTGGTCAGAGACTGCAGACCTACTACAGGAGATGGTCAGAGAATGCAGACATACTACAGGAAATGGTCAGAGATTGCATACATACTACAGGAGATATCCAGGGACTGCAGACATATTACAGGAGATGTCAGAGACTGCAGACCTACTTCAAGAAATGTTCAGAGACAGCAGACATACTACAGGAGATGGTCAGAGACTGCAGACCTGGTGCAGGAGATGGTCAGAGACTGCAGAAATACTACAGGAGATGGTCAGAGACTGCAGAAATACTATATGAGATGGTCAGAGACTGCAGACCTACTAGAGATGGTCAGAGACTGCAGACCTGGTACAGGAGATGGTCAGAGACTGCAGGCCTACTACAGGAGATGGTCAGAGACTGCAGACCTGGTACAGGAGATGGTCAGAGACTGCAGAAATACTACAGGAGATGGTCAGAGACTGCAGACCTACTACAGGAGATGGTCAGAGGCTGCAGACATGGTACAGGAGGTGGTCAGAGACTGCAGAAATACTACAGGAGATGGTCAGAGACTGCAGACCTACTACAGGAGATGGTCAGAGGCTGCAGACATGGTACAGGAGGTGGTCAGAGACTGCAGACATGTTACAGGAGATGGTCAGAGACTGCAGACATGGTACAGGAGATGGTCAGAGACTGCAGACATACTACATACTTTTTTAACTTAAAAGTTTTCTGGTATTGAAATGGCCATAAAGTAACAACATCAATGCTGACAGACATGTACCTACGCATTACCTATTCAATCAAAGAAATGTTTGTCTTCCCTGGTTCCCTCCCCCCATCATCAGCATGCTTTCCCTTTTCGTGGCATACCTTATTTGAGGTTCATTGAGTCTATGTGCTTCTCTAGGCAATGCAGGCAGATTATGGCTGGTGGGAGGGGCCAGTAGGGTGCTGGCCGCACACACACATACCCTGATGTGCCTCGTGCCTCTTATGCCCAATTCCGGGTCTCATTCACCGATAGATTGTGTTCATTATATTTTACTATGCAGAATACACAGAAGGAGTGAGAACACCGAAAGCACCAAGTTGAGCCAAGAACTCAGAATCTCACAGCTGGAGTCCTCGAGGGATGGAAGAATCTAACGGCTGACCAAAGCCCACCCAACACCTCCATGGTGGTGCGGTCACGGAGCCCCTCCCCTGCGTTGCTGTAGCTGCACCCCCTCAATTTCCTGCATTTGTCAATAGCAATCATGTGTCACTGGAGGCGTGTCTGTGAATTGTCTACGACAGCGGGGCGAGGGGAATTCGGGCGACATCTGTGCGCCATGACTTCGATTATGCCAACACTCAAAAAAAAAAAGTGATAGCTTCATTAATATATAATAATAAGTCGTCATTTACAAACATCATTTGTAATTATAAAGAATGTGAAAGGCGCAGGAAGCGGAAAATACGGGAATGAGGCGGAACAAACCTGTTGCAGCGTATCGAAACCCCAAACCAGAAATGTAACGTGTTGAGAATTGCCAGTCCCTGGCTTGGTGACTACAATAGTTTTCTTGTTTTGGATTCTTTCTCTTTATTTTCAGTATGCTTCAGTTATGAATGAACAGAGTCAGTGATCGCAGTCGATCCCTCAGTATGTTCATTCACAAAAGGACGGGCTGGCAAATGACATATTTACCGGGCCCCTTCCGCCGCTCTGCATTCTGAAACATCCCACCACAGCAGCCAGCGGGAGAAGAGAGGAGGGGAGCCAGCAGTGCTACGAGAGGGGGGAGAAGGGCACAGGAGCACACAGAGGGGGGCAGGTAGCAGAAGGAAGGGGAACTTCCCTCACTGTGTTCATTCACAAAAGACCATACCTGGCACCACTCCTGTCAGCGAACAACAGGAAACGGAGGCTACAATTCGCACAGGCTCACCAAAATTGGACAATAGAAGATTGGAGAAACGTTGGCTGGTCTGAGGAGTCTGGATTTCAGTGGCGGCATTCATATGGTAGGGTCAGAATTTGGTGTAAACAACATGAAAGTATGGATCCATCCTGCCTTGTATGAAAGGTTCAGGCTGGTGGTGGTGGTGTCATGGTGTGTTGGATCCATCCTGCCTTGTATCAATGGTTCAGGCTGGTGGTGGTGGTGTCATGGTGTGGTGGATCCATCCTGCCTTGTATCAGTGGTTCAGGCTGGTGGTGGTGGTGTCATGGTGAGGTGGATCCATCCTGCCTTGTATCAACAGTTCAGACTGGTGGTGGTGTCATGGTGTGGTGGATCCATCCTGCCTTGTATAAATGTTTAAGGCTGGTGGTGGTGTCATGGTGTGGGGGAGATTTTCTTGCAACACTTTGGGACCCTTAGTTCCAATTGAGCATCTTTTAAACACCAAGGCCTACCTGAGTATTGTTGCTGACCATGTCCATTCCTTTATGACTCCAGTGTCCCCATCTTCTGATGGCTCCTTCCAGCAGGATAATGCTCCATGTCACAAAGCTCCAATCATCTCCAACTGGTTTCTGGAACATGACAATGAGGTCACTGGACTCCAATGGCCTCCACAGTCACCAGATCTCCATCCAATAGAGCAGCTTTGGGATGTAGTGGAATGGGAGAGTTGCATCATGGATGTGCATCCGACATTGGAGAAACGTTGCCTGGTCTGATGAGTCTGAATTTCAGCTTCAACATTCAGATGGTAGGGTCAGAATTTGCTATAAACAACATGAAAGCATGGATCCATCCTGCCTTGTATCAATGGTTCAGGCTGGTGGTGGTGGTGTCATGGTGTGTTGGATCCATCCTGCCTTGTATCAATGGTTCAGGATGGTGGTGGTGGTGTCATGGTGTGGTGGATCGATCCTTCCTTGTATCAATGGTTCAGGCTGGTGGTGGTGGAGGTGTAATGCTGTGGTGTATCCATCCTGCCTTGTATCAATGGTTCAGGCTGGTGGTGGTGGTGTCATGGTGTGGTGGATGCGTCCTGCCTTGTATCAATGGTTCAGGGTGGTGGTGGTGTTATGGTGTGGTGGATCCATCCTGCCTTGTATCAACGGTTCAGGCTGGTGCTGTCATGGTGTGGTTGATCCATCCTGCCTTGTAACAATAGTTCAGGCTGGTGGTGGTGGTGGTGTCATGGTGTGGTTGATCCGTCCTGCCTTGTATCAACGGTTCAGGCTGGTGGTGGTGGTGTCATGGTGTGGTGGATCCATCCTTCCTTGTATCAATGGTTCAGGCTGGTGGTGGTGCTGGTGTCATGGTGTGGTGGATCCATCCTGCCTTGTATCAATGGTTCAGGCTGGTGGTGGTGCTGGTGTAATGGTGTGGTGTGTATCCATCCTGCCTTGTATCAACGGTTCAGGCTGGTGGTGTCATGGTGTGGTTGATCCATCCTGCCTTGTATCAATGGTTCAGGCTGATGGTGGTGGTGTCATGGTGTGTTGGATCCATCCTGCCTTGTATCAACAGTTCAGGCTGGTGGTGATGGTGTCATGGTGTGGTGGATCCATGCTGCCTTGTAATAACGGCTCAAGCTGGGGGTGGTGGTGTCATGGTGTGTTGGATCCATCCTGCCTTGTAACAATAGTTCAGGCTGGTGGTGGTGGTGTCATACTGTGGGGGAGATTTTCTAGGCACTAGCAAGGTGGTCCTAATAAAGTGGCCGGTGAGTGTACATGTAGTTTTTCGGCTGGAGTTGGACGTTACTGACAGGGTAACACTTTCGTTTCATTTTAAAAAGAGTTTGCAAGCTCCTTCGGATAAATATTTCCGTCCGTTTCAGCATAATTGTTCAGTGTGACGGTTTTAGCAATGAGGTTGGAAGGCTTCGTTGAGTTAATGCTCAGAAATGAGCTCTTATGTACGGAGCCCCATAAAGTAACTGGAATTAACCTTTGTATCTGCTGAACAATGCTGTTTTCATTGGGAATTTAAGAGAATATTTTATTTTAATGGTGAGATAAAATAGGGCAAACATCCGAAATTCAATCATTTCCTCTTCTGGGTCAGAAACAATTAAAAATTGTTGAAATATGCTAAAATGCAGCTTAGTTGTACTTTGCCGTGAGATTGACAAAAATACGAGAGAAATGACCAAGAAGAGTTCCCAACCAATTTGAAGTCTATTCTACCAGCATAGTTAGACTTTTCTGTAGGGTTTTTTGTTGTTTGTTTTTTAAGCTCATCTGGTTCATTCAGTAAAGTCGTACACTGTAACTAATTTGCTACCGTTCTTTACCAAGAATCTCACCGGAGATCTGGCCAGTCTGGGCTCAGCTGATGGACTTGGGCTCTTCATGTACAAATTAGAGTCTAGAGCAGTGGAAAAACCTCCAACCTCCAAATCTTCGAGTGATTCACCATCAGCTCCTAGGAGATCAAGACCACTGTCTGTCAGCTGCTGCCAGAAGAACTGGCCAAGCACGCCATCTCCAAGGCAGTCACCAAGAACATCTACATCAAGCAAACCTCCCTGAATCTTCCATACACCCAACAAAAACTTTTTCCATGTAAAGTGAAGGAAATGAAGCTCTCTGTGGGACTGAAGGCTGTAGATCCACTTTGTGTGCACTATATGCTCTTGAAAACCCAGAAATTAGCTTGTAAAAATAGCAGTGATATCACCACTGTGCTGTACATAGCCTGTTCAAAGAGCAGAGCCAGGGGAGGGACCCAGCAGGCTAATCCCTGCCCTACACCCTGCTGAAACCCTGTTCTATGTTCTGCTCACCCCATCCTCCACCCTGCTGACTCCATCCTATACCCTTCTGACCCCATCCTCTGCCCTGCTTCCCTCAATGCATGCTCTGTTGACCCCATCCTCTGCCCTGCTGACCCCTGAACTCTTGCCCTGCTAACCCCTGTACTCTGCCCTGCTAACCCCTGTACTCTGCACTGCTTACCCCTGTACTCTGCCCTGCTTACCCCTGTACTCTGCCCTGCTTACCCCTGTACTCTGCCCTGCTAACCCCTCTACTCTGCCCTGCTAACCCCTCTACTCTACCCTGCTTACCCCTGTAGTCTGCCCTGCTAACCCCTCTACTCTGCCCTGCTAACCTCTGTACTCTGCCCTGCTAACCTCTGTACGCTATCCTGCTAACCCCTCTACTCTGCCCTGCTAACCTCTGTACTCTGCCCTGCTAACCTCTGTACGCTATCCTGCTAACCCCTCTACTCTGCCCTGCTAACCTCTGTACTCTGCCCTGCTAACCTCTGTACTCTGCCCTGCTAACCTCTGTACTCTGCCCTGCTTACCCCTGTACTTTACCCTGATAACCTCTGTACTCTGCCCTGCTGACCTCTGTACTCTGCCCTACTGACCCCTGTACTCTGCCCTGCTGACCCCTGTACTCTGCCCTGCTGACCCCTGTACTCTGCCCTGATAACCTCTGTACTCTGCCCTGCTTACCCCTCTACTCTGCCCTGATAACCCCTGTACTCTTTCCTGCTAACCTCTGTACTCTGCCCTGCTAACCCCTCTACTCTGCCCTGCTAACCCCTCTACTCTGCCCTGCTAACCCCTGTACTCTTTCCTGCTAACCTCTGTGCTCTGCCCTGCTAACCCCTGTACTCTACACTGCTAACCCCTCTACTCTGCCCTGCTAACCCCTCTACTCTGCCCTGCTTACCCTGCTAACCCCTCTACTCTGCCCTGCTAACCCCTCTACTCTGCCCTGCTAACTCCTGTTCACTGCCCTGTTGAGCCCTGTACTCTGCCCTGTTGAGCCCTGTACTCTGCCCTGCTAACCTCTGTACTCTGCCCTGCTAACCCCTGTTCACTGCCCTGTTGAGCCCTGCACTCTTGTCCTACTGACCCATGTACTCTGCCCTGCTGACCCCTGTACACTGCCTTGTTGACCCCTGTACTCTTGCTCTGCTGACCCCTGTCCTCTGCCCTGCTGACCCCTGTCCTGTGCCCTGCTGACCCCTGCCCTATGCCCGGCCCTGTACATCAGTCTGCCAACCCCTACACTGCTAACTCCTGTACACTGCCCTATTGACCTCCTGTCCTCTGCCCTACTGATTCCTGTCCTCTGCCCTGCTGAATCCTGTATACTGCCCTACAAATAATGGCCTCTGTGCACTGCCCTACAAACTGCTGACCCTATCTTCTCTCCTGCTGACCTCCCTTCCTATGCTCCCATGACATTCCTTACAGCCCCCCCACATAAGACAGACTAGATCCGGCTAGAGTTGGACATCCTAAGCTGCCTGCTCTCATTTTGGACTGGTAATTAGCGATTGGCGGAACACCCCCCTTTTCAGTTCGCGGTCGAACAGCCGAACCCACAGAACGTTCGACCACGAACTTCAAAAACGAACAATATACTGAGCAGTCTCTTACCGCGTCTGAGTATATAGTAAGATACCGCTCAGTTACAAATACCGCATGAGTTCTATTATTAAGTCATGCAGTATTTTCATAGACTTTCATTCACGTTTCCAAAGAAACAAACAGAGGCGGACGGGCCTAGAGCATTACCTTCTAAAAAGGAGATTTATTGAATAAAAAGCAGTATACTCACAAATGAATAATTCATTCATGTCTCAGCTGTCAGTGGTTTTCCATTCTGGGGTCCCCCCTCCCATCCATACCAAGCCCTTCGGGTCTGTTATGGCTTTTAAGGGGAACCCCCATGCCAAATTTTTAAAAACAATGGCGTTTGGGGCCCCCCAAAATCCATACCAGACTCTTATCCAAGCATGCAGCCCGGCAGGTCAGGAAAGGGGGGGGATGAGTGAGCGCCCCCCCACCTGAACCATACCAGTCTACATGCCCTCAACATGGGGCTTTGCGTTCGGGCCCCCCAAAGCACCTTGTCCCCATGATGATGGAGACAAGGGCTTCTTCTGATGTGGGTGTGGGGGTCAGCGGGCGGGGGGATTATCAGAATCTGGAAGCCCCCTTTAACAAGGTCCCCCCCCAATGTGATGGGGTACATGGTACTGCTGCCCATTCACAAAAAAAACAGTGTAGTGTAAAAAATGACAGGAGACAGTCCTTGAAAAGTCCTTTATTAACCACTTGCCGCTGTATATAAACGGCCAGCCGGTGGCAGTGCAGTGGCGGGTTGCCATTCATAAACGGCGCCCACCATTTTGGATTGTGTGCACTCCCTGGAAACGCGCAGCACAGCGATCCGGTGCCCGCTGTGTCCTCCGGACAGAGGAACACCGATCGCTGTAAGGGACCTCTGTGTGAGGTCCAGATCATGTGATCACTGATTGGCCAATCAGTGATCACATGAAGAGTAGTAAGCAAGATATCACTTCTGACATCATTGCTTACTACGCGTGAAATCTGTGAATGATCACAGAGATCAGATGGTACAGGGCTATTCACAACAACCTTGTACCATGTGACAAGCTGTGCCCAATCACAGTTCACACAGTGTTTCTCAATGGCTGCAAGAATGCAGCCAGAGAGAAGGAGAAATGATTGCTTTTACAGCCTCTATTGGTGTAAAAGCAATCAGTGTAGAAAAAAAAAATCTTCATCACCCCCTACAAGTAGTACAGTGTCACTATGGTGACACTGTACTGCTAGGGTGTCAGTATGTTAAAAAATAAACAAAACATAAAAAATAAATATAAAAACGTAAAATAAAAATGTAAAAACAAATTTGTATAAAATTATATTTTTTGGTTATAAATTAATTTGGGTTTTTTTTTTTTTTACTAAAAAGATAACTGAATACATTTTGGCCAAGATTTATGAAGAAAGATTATTTATTTGCAAAATTTTATAAGAAAAACACTTTTTTCAAAATTTTTGGACTTTTTCATTTATATAGCAAAAAAAAAAATCCCAGCGGTGAATAAATACCACCAAAATAAAGCTTTATCTGTCTCAAAAAAATGGTAAAAAATTCATATGTGTACAGTGTTGCATGACCGTGCAATATTCATTCAAAGTGTGACAGCGCTGAAAGCTGCAAACTGGCCTGGGCAGGAAGGGGGTGAAAGTGTCCGGACTGGAAGGGGGGGAAAGTGTCCGGACTGGAAGGGGGTGAAAGTGTCCGGACTGGAAGGGGGTGAAAGTGTCCAGACTGGCAGGGGGTGAAAGTGTCCGGACTGGAAGGGGGTGAAAGTGTCCGGACTGGAAGGGGGTGAAAGTGTCCGGACTGGAAGGGGGTGAAAGCGTCCGGACTGGAAGGGGGTGAAAGCGTCCGGACTGGAAGGGGGGGGGAAAGCGTCCGGACTGGAAGGGGGAGGAAGTGTCCAGACTGGAAGGGGGGGAAAGTGTCTGGACTGGAAGGGGGTGAAAGTGTCTGGACTGGAAGGGGGTGAAAGTGTCCGGACTGGAAGGGGGTGAAAGTGTCTGGACTGGAAGGGGGGGAAAGTGTCCGGACTGGAAGGGGGGGAAAGTGTCCGGACTGGAAGGGGGTGAAAGTGTCTGGACTGGAAGGGGGTGAAAATGTCCGGACTGGAAAAGGGTGAAAGTGTCCGGACTGGAAGGGGGTGAAAGTGTCTGAACTGGAAGGGGGGGAAAGTGTCCGGACTGGAAGGGGGGGAAAGAGTCCGGACTGGAAGGGGGGGAAAGTGTCCGGACTGGAAGGGGGTGAAAGTGTCCAGACTGGCAGGGGGTGAAAGTGTCCGGACTGGAAGGGGGTGAAAGTGTCCGGACTGGAAGGGGGTGAAAGTGTCCGGACTGGAAGGGGGTGAAAGTGTCCGGACTGGAAGGGGGTGAAAGCGTCCGGACTGGAAGGGGGTGAAAGCGTCCGGACTGGAAGGGGGTGAAAGTGTCCGGACTGGAAGGGGGAGGAAGTGTCCAGACTGGAAGGGGGGGAAAGTGTCTGGACTGGAAGGGGGTGAAAGTGTCTGGACTGGAAGGGGGTGAAAGTGTCCGGACTGGAAGGGGGTGAAAGTGTCCGGACTGGAAGGGGGTGAAAGTGTCCGGACTGGAAGGGGGTGAAAGTGTCTGGACTGGAAGGGGGTGAAAGTGTCTGGACTGGAAGGGGGTGAAAGTGTCTGGACTGGAAGGGGGTGAAAGTGTCCGGACTGGAAGGGGGTGAAAGTGTCTGGACTGGAAGGAGGGGAAAGTGTCCGGACTGGAAGGGGGGGAAAGTGTCCGGACTGGAAGGGGGGGAAAGTGTCCGGACTGGAAGGGGGTGAAAGCGTCCGGACTGGAAGGGGGGGGGGGGGAAAAGCGTCCGGACTGGAAGGGGGAGGAAGTGTCCAGACTGGAAGGGGGGGAAAGTGTCTGGACTGGAAGGGGGTGAAAGTGTCTGGACTGGAAGGGGGTGAAAGTGTCCGGACTGGAAGGGGGTGAAAGTGTCTGGACTGGAAGGGGGGGAAAGTGTCCGGACTGGAAGGGGGGGAAAGTGTCCGGACTGGAAGGGGGTGAAAGTGTCTGGACTGGAAGGGGGTGAAAATGTCCGGACTGGAAAAGGGTGAAAGTGTCCGGACTGGAAGGGGGTGAAAGTGTCTGAACTGGAAGGGGGGGAAAGTGTCCGGACTGGAAGGGGGGGAAAGAGTCCGGACTGGAAGGGGGGAAAGTGTCCGGACTGGAAGGGGGTGAAAGTGTCCAGACTGGCAGGGGGTGAAAGTGTCCGGACTGGAAGGGGGTGAAAGTGTCCGGACTGGAAGGGGGTGAAAGTGTCCGGACTGGAAGGGGGTGAAAGTGTCCGGACTGGAAGGGGGTGAAAGTGTCCGGACTGGAAGGGGGGGAAAGTGTCCGGACTGGAAGGGGGTGAAAATGTCCGGACTGGAAAAGGGTGAAAGTGTCCGGACTGGAAGAGGGGGAAAGAGTCCGGACTGGAAGGGGGGGAAAGTGTCCGGACAGGAAGGGGGTGAAAGTGTCCGGACTGGAAGGGGGGGAAAGAGTCCGAACTGGAAGGGGGGGAAAGTGTCCGGACAGGAAGGGGGTGAAAGTGTCCGGACTGGAAGGGGGGGAAAGAGTCCGAACTGGAAGGGGGGGAAAGTGTCCGGACAGGAAGGGGGTGAAAGTGTCCGGACATGAAGTGGTTAAAAATAAAAATGTAAAAAATGTCCCCTGAAGTAGATCCAATTTCAATCACGATGTCCGCCACCGTCACTACCCAAAAAGTAAAAAAACAAACTACCCCGCTTGCGACGCCGACTCCCACTGTCTGACAGTTGTGCCCCCGATGACCATTCTTAAATACTGTCATGACGTCACAAGGGGGCGGGGTTCACCCCAACCCCTTGTGACGTCATCACGCACTGTGATTCGCCAAAGCATTGCACCTGACCAGGGTACAGTGCATTGTGGGGCGCGGTGGGCAAAGAGCCAGCTAAATGCCCATACCGTTCGTGTGTTTGCTGAACACGTAGCCCATCCTTACTGGTAATAAACCAGATATTGGAAACTAATTGAGGGTGTCACAAGTTAGCCGGCGATTTCTTGCCTGAGTGTATTTTACCTGTGTGTATGCTGCAGTGCTTTTCCTACCCCGATTCCTTTCACGTGCGGTTTGGATGTGCTCACCGGTGGGCAATGCCTGCTATTCTTGGGTTTTATTTCCTTACCTTCCATTACATTGTAGCCCACCTCATTGTTTGCGTCCTCTGTTTAGGACATGCTCAGTCTAGCCCACATTACCTGCCCGACTTCACAGTTCTCTGCATTCCCGGTCATTTCCTACCTGTGTATTCTGTGCCTGACTACTAGGGTTGCCACCTCATCCCTTTAATTCCGACCACAAATTAATGACACGGGTTCTGAGGATAATTTAATGTAGATAAGGATCTAAATGAGTTGCCAACCGCCGAATGATGGCTACAGCGCGGTCGTCCAGTTCTGGGAGGGCGTCATGTGACGTTCTCCCAGAACGCGCCCTCCCGTGCGCCACCGGGGGCACACACCCGGCGAACTCCGGACTCCGGACACAGCTGATCACGTGATGTGGTAAAAGGCCAATCACAGCGGCCTTTTACCACGTGATCAACCGTATCCAATGACAGAGCAGATCACTGGGTAAATGCAGTTGCCAGTTATCGGCTGCACTTTCCACCGTCTATTCCACTTTCTATTGTCAGAGGACAGATCGGCACTGATCATCAGGGCACTGATGATCAGTGCCCACCAGTGCCGCCCACAAGTATCCAGCAGTGCCACTTACTTGTGCCCAGTAGTGCCACCCACCTGTGCCCATCAGTGCCTAGTAGTGCCACCCACCTGTGCCCAGCAGTGCCCCCCATCAGTGCCACCCATCAGTGCCAAGCAGTGCCGTCAGTCAGTGCCCATAAGTGCCGCCTATCAGTGCCTATCATTGTTGCATATCAGTGCCGCCTCATCAGTGCCAGCTCATCAGTGCTGCCTATCAGTGCCCATCAGTGCTGCCTATCCATGCTAGCTCATCAGTGCCACCTATCAGTGCCCATCAGAGCTGCCTATCAGTTCCCATCAGTGCTGCCTATCCATACCAGCTTATCAGTGCCCATCAGTGCCACCTATCAGTGCCCATCAATGCTGCCTATCCATGCCAGCTTATCAGTGCCCATCAGTGCCACCTATCAGTGCCCATGAGTGCTGCCTATCCATGCCAGCTTATCAGTGCCCATCAGTGCCACCTATCAGTTCCCATCAGTGCTGCCTATCCATGCCAGCTTATCAGTGCCCATCAGTGCCACCTATCAGTGCCCATCAGTGCTGCCTATCCATTCCAGCTTATCAGTGCCCATCAGTGCCACCTATCAGTTCCCATCAGTGCTGCCTATCCATGCCAGCTTATCAGTGCCCATCAGTGCCACCTATCAGTGCCCATCAGTGCCACCTATCAGTGCAGCCTCATCAACGCACATCAATGAAGGATAAAAATGACCTGTTTGCAAAATGTTATAATAGAAACAAAGATTTTTTCAAATGTTTTGCTCTTTTGTTTATAGCACAAACAATAAAACACACAGTGGCAATTAAATACCACCAAAAGAAAGATCTATTTGTGTGAACAAAATGATAAAAATGTCATATGGGTACAGTGTTGCATGACTGCACAATTGTCACTGAAAGCTCAACAGCACTGAAGGCTGAAAATTGGCCTGGGCAGGAAGGGGTATAAGTGCCCGGTAGGCGAGGGGTTAATTATCACCTTAATCAGCCCCAGAACCTGTGTAATTATTATGTGTTTGGCTTTAAAGGGATGTGCTGGCCACCCTACTGACTACCTGTGTACTGATCCTGGCTTCTTCCACCGCCTGTGCTTGTTTGCTGCCCATCCTGACCTCGGCTTGTCTCCTGGATTTCCTGTTGTCTCCTGCTGTTTGTACTCTGCACATATGAGGGGTCTCCACATCCTCAGCTGGGCATACCTGGGGGCCGCGACCTGGTTTCAGCTTGCTTCAAGTCCATCCCCACTATCAGGGGCCCTGGTGAAGAAGCAAGCCGGGGCTAATGCTGGCCGTAGATGGGACGAAAATCAGCCGATTTGTTTTTTTTAACGTTAGTGGTAACGTCGGCCGATTGAACGACCGATTTTTCATTTTTAAAAAAACAAAACCGGCCGATGTCCGACCCGTCTATGGCCTGTTTTAGATTCCGCACCCCAGAGAAACTAGAAACCTAGGGTGATCTACAAGAGCTCACTACCACAGGTGCATGACATGGAGGTGCAGAAACTGGGACTGATCTGAGGTGTGAAGGTGTAGGATTTGGGGTGATCTGAGATTTGAAGGTGTAGGAACTGGGGTGATCTGAGAGGTGCAGGGACTGGGGTGAGTGTGCAGGAATTGAACTGATCTGAGCTGTGAAGGCGCATGATTTGGATGATCTGAGGTGTTAAGGTGCAGGGTTTGGGGTGATCTGAGAGCTAAAGGTGTAGAGATTGGAGTGATCCGAGGAGTGAAGGTGCACGAATTGGGGTGATTTGAGGAATGAAAGTGTGGGAACTGGGGTGATTGAGGGGTGAAGGTGCAGGGATTGGGGTGATATGAGATGTGACAGTGCAGGGATTTGGGTGATCTGAGAGGTGGAGGTGTAGGAATTGGGGTGAGTGTGCAGGAATTGAACTGATCTGAGCTGTAAAGGTGCATGTTTTGGATGATCTGGGGTGTTAAGGTGCAGTAACTGGGGTGATCTGAGATGTGAAGGTGCAGGAATTGGGATGAACTGAGATGTGAAGGTGCAGGAATTGGGGTGATCTGAGATGTGAAGGTGCAGGAATTGGGATGATCTGATGGGTGAAGGTGTAGAAATTGGGATGATCTGAGGGGTGAAGGTGCAGGAATTGTGGTGATCTGAGGGGTGAAGGTGAAGGAATTGGGATGATCTGAGATGTGAAGGTGTAGGGATTGGGGTGATCTGAGATGTGACAGTGCAGGAATTGGGGTGATCTGAGGGGTGAAAGTGCAGGAATTTGGGTGATCTGAGGTGTGAAGGTGCAGGAATTGGGGTGATCTGAGATGTGACAGTGCACGAATTGGGGTGATCTGAGGGGTGAAGGTGCAAGAATTGGGGTGATCTGAGAGGTGAAGGTGTAGGGATTGGGGTGAGTGTGCAGGAATTGAACTGATCTGAGCTGTAAAGGTGCATGTTTTGGATGATCTGGGGTGTTAAGGTGCAGTAACCGGGGTGATCTGAGATGTGAAGGTGCAGGAATTGGGATGATCTCAGGGGTGAAGGTGCAGGAATTGTGGTGATCTGAGGGGTGAAGGTGCAGGAATTGTGGTGATCTGAGGGGTGAAGGTGCAGGAATTGGGGTGATCTGAGATGTGAAGGTGCAGGAATTGGGATGATCTGAGATGTGAAGGTGCAGGAATTGTGGTGATCTGAGGGGTGAAGGTGCAGGAATTGGGGTGATCTGAGATGTGACGGTGCACGAATTGGGGTGATCTGAGGGGTGAAGGTGAAGGAATTGTGGTGATCTGAGACGTGAAGGTGCAGAAACTGGAACAATCTGAGGTGTGAAGGTGCAGGAATTGGGGTGATCTGAGAGGTGAAGGTGCAGGAATTGGGGTGATCTGAGGGGTGAAGGTGCAGGAATTGGGGTGATCTGAGGGGTGAAGGTGCAGGAATTGTGGTGATCTGAGGGGTGAAGGTGCAGGAATTGGGGTGATCTGAGATGTGAAGGTGCAGGAATTGTGGTGATCTGAGGGGTGAAGGTGCAGGAATTGGGGTGATCTGAGATGTGACGGTGCACGAATTGGGGTGATCTGAGGGGTGAAGGTGAAGGAATTGTGGTGATCTGAGACGTGAAGGTGCAGAAACTGGAACAATCTGAGGTGTGAAGGTGCAGGAATTGGGGTGATCTGAGAGGTGAAGGTGCAGGAATTGGGGTGATCTGAGGGGTGAAGGTGCAGGAATTGGGGTGATCTGAGGGGTGAAGGTGCAGGAATTGGGATGATCTGAGGGGTGAAGGTGCAGGAATTGGGGTGATCTGAGGGGTGAAGGTGCAGGAATTGGGGTGATCTGAGGGGTGAAGGTGCAGGAATTGGGGTGATCTGAGGGGTGAAGGTGCAGGAATTGGGATGATCTGAGGGGTGAAGGTGCAGGAATTGGGGTGATCTGAGGGGTGAAGGTGCAGGAATTGGGGCGATCTGAGGGGTGAAGGTGCAGGAATTGGGGTGATCTGAGGTGGAGGTGCAGGGATTGGGGTGATCTAAGATGTGAATGTGCAGGGATTGGGGTGATCTAAGATGTGAATGTGCAGGGATTGGGGTGATCTAAGATGTGAATGTGCAGGGATTGGGGTGATCTGAGAGGTGGAGGTGCAGGAACTGAACTGATCTGAACTGTGAGTGTGCAGGAATTGGATGATCTGAGGTGTTAAGGTGCAGGGAAAATATTGAATTTGTCTCTATTTCCAACAAAATAGAAAAAAAAAAGAGATGAAAGGGATTTAAATGCCACAAAAAAAACAACAAAAACCCAGTGAACGCTCCGGGCCCATTCTAGCAAATCAGACCTATTACTTAGGACTTTGATCTTTGATTGATGGAATGGCAGAAATGTTCTTGGTCTGCCTGACACCTATAGGAAAGGAGGACGGATAATCGACGATTGAGAGATCCATATCATTAATAACGGGGGCACGGTGGCGGAATTTGTGGCTGAGGTTTTTCGAGCGGAGAAGGAACGGTTTTGTTGAGACGCCTGCCCGCTTTACCGCCTGTTAGGTCCGAGCCCTTGGGTGACAATGTAATAAAATTTGTGACATTACAAATGCAGTCATTTTATGGCGGCATTGTGTAATGGGATAATGGGGTCATGAAATGAACACGCTACAAATTACAGCCGTGCCGGGATATCATAAGCATGACATTTATTGCATACTAGCTCAAGGATGTTGACACATAAGAACAGAACGGCCTTTCCTTGATGGGCTGCGAGTCAACGTATAATTCACCCTCCAAGCCGGCGCTGTGCTGCGCCCGACGACTCTGCCGATTCCCAATATCTATAGATTAAGATGTAACTATGTATTTATAACACACCGAGCATCAGACTTGGGTGACCGAGCGCAGACGCGCCTCCACTCATTTGTTGTGCGTAGGACAGCCCATTCATTTCAATGACACTATATTGCCAAAAGTATTGCCACCCCCCTCCAAATCATGTTATTCAGGTGCTCCAATCCCCTCCAAATCATGTGATTCAGGTGTTCCAATCCCCTCCAAATCACGTGATTCAGGTGTTCCAATCCCCTCCAAATCACGTGATTCAGGTGTTCCAATCCCCTCCAAATCATGTGATTCAGGTGTTCCAATCCCCTCCAAATCATGTGATTCAGATGTTCCAATCCCCTCCAAATCACGTGATTCAGGTGTTCCAATCCTCTCCCAATCACGTGATTCAGGTGTTCCAATCCCCTCCAAATCATGTGATTCAGGTGCTCCAATCCCCTCCAAATCATGTGATTCAGGTGTTCCAATCCTCTCCCAATCATGTGATTCAGGTGTTCCAATCCCCTCCCAATCATGTGATTCAGGTGTTCCAATCCCCTCCATATCATGTGATTCAGGTGTTCCAATCCCCTCCATGGACACAGGTGGATACAATCAAGCCCCTAGACATGCAGACTGCTTCTACAAACATTGGTGAAAGAATGGGTCGCTCTCAGGAGCTCAGTGTCTCCAAACGTGGTCCCGTGATAGGTGGCCACCTGTGCAATAAGTCCACGTGACATTTCCTGGCTACTAAATATTCCACGCTCAACTGTTAGTGGGATTATAACAAAGTGGAAGCAACTGGGAACAACAGCCACCAAGTGGTAGGCCACGTCACATGACAGGGCGGGGTCAGAGCATGCTGAAGCGCACAGTGCGCAGAAGTCGCCAACTGTCTGCAGAGCCAATAGCTAAAGACCTCCAAACTTGGTGTGGCCTTCAGATGAGCCCAACAACAGTGCGTAGAGAGCTTCATGGAATGGGTTTCCATGGCCGAGCAGCTGCATCCAAGCCTTCCATCACCAAGTGCAATGCAAAGCGTCGGATGCCGTGGTGTAACGTGGATAGTATTATCAAAATACCACTACTATCCCTACTACTATTAAAATAAAAATAGAAAAAACAATATTATTAATAATATAAAACTACTACTAATAATAATCTACTACTACTATAATACAGAGTACTCCGTGTATACAGTGAAGGATATATATAATAAATATTATGGCTCTATCATCATTATACAGTGAAGGAAATGAGGGTTGCCTGGCCATGCAGGACTACAGTGAAGGAAATGCGTATTTGCTCCCCTGCTGATGTTGAATGTTCGCCCCTCACACAGAAATGACGGGTCTAAAAATTGAATGTTCGGTGTATTGTAACACTGAGAGACAGAATACAACAACAAATTCAGCAGAAATGCGTCTAACAAATGATGACGGATCTGCATGTTCATGAGGGAAAGAAGGATTTGATCCCCTATCATTCAGCAGGATTTCTGCCTCCCAGGTGTCTCTCATACAGGTAACAAGCTGAGATTAGAAGCAGTCTCTTAAAGGCAGTGCTGCTAATCTCATTGTGTTACCTGTATAAAAGACACCTGTCCACAGGAGCCATCAAACCATCAGATTCCAAACTCTCCACCATGGCAAAGACCAAAGAGCTGGTCAAGGATGTCAGGGACAAGATGGTAGACCTACACAAGGCTGGACTGGGCTACCAAACTATGGCCAAGCAGCTTGGTGAGAAGGTGACAACAGCCGGTGCAATCATTCACAAATGGAAGAAACACAAAACAAGTGTCAGTCTCCCTAGGTCTGGTGCACCATGCAAGATCTCCCCTCGTGGAGTGTCAATGATCATGAGAACATAGAGGAATCATCCCAGAACTACACGTGAGGATCTTGTCCATGATCTCCAGGCAGCTGGGACCGCAGTCACCTTGAGCAGAGGGACCTTGCGGGCACTGCAGGATTTCAGTCCTTGTCGGCGTAGTGTGTTACCAATTGTGTTCTTGGTGACTGTGGTCCCAGCTGCCTGGAGATCATTGACAAGATCCTCACGTGTAGTTCTGGGATGATTCCTCACTGTCCTCTTGGTGACTGTGGTCCCAGCTGCCTGGAGATCATTGCTGCTACTAAAAACGGGGAAAACTTGTTTTTTTTTTGTTTTGTTTGTTGTTGTTTTTTTTTTCCACATTTCTAAAACCGATATATTAAATAAAGAATGACATTTCCACGGTCAATAGCGGCGTCTATTTCCTCGCCCCGCCTCCAGGAACGGGTCGTACGATGTTCCCCCCCATAAAGCGTTTCTAAATACATTTCTGGCATAAATACTTAAACAGCTTCCCGTCGGCTTCGTGTTCCCCGTTCCCCAGGTGTTGCGCCGTTTACTTTATATTGTTTTTTTTTTTTTCATTTTTGGCGATGGAGACGTTTTCCCGCTGCCGCCGCGCTCCTCTCTGCACAGACGGCTCCCCGCCGCTCCTCGTATTATGTTTTCTAAAACATCGATTTAGATGCAGATGACCCGAGACTGTAAAAATATCATCGTCTGGATGGGGTCGTATAAATGATAATAATGCCGTGATTAAGTTGTGGCAAGATGTTTCTTATTGGGCGCGTCGCGCGGCTCGCAGCGTTTTCCCGCCATCTCATTCCCATTCTAATTAGGGGGAAGACGAGGATTTCATTGCCAATTAGAGACCGAATTGTGTCATTTGTTAGTCTGCCGAAAGCCGTTATCGGAATGCGGCTCATTGCAGAGATTCGGATCCGCCGCCGCCGCTCGGCTGAAGACCAGATTTAAACCTTCCCACCTGTGGCGACACTTGTGATTCCATTGACGGGAATCTGCGTTATGTTCCCCCCCCAAGTAATGGCTGTGACTATTCGCCTGTTTACCATTCGATCCTAAAGCTGGCCATACACGTGCAGATTTTTGGACGAGATTAGTACGAAAAGTCGTATGAAAAACTCTTTGAATATTCGATGAATGGACGAATGTCGTTCGAAAATTGTCTTTTGCTTTTAACATTCAAGTTTATAATGAATGTCATTTCTGAACGATCGCCACATACGCCGGCTGAAAATTTTTTGATCAATAAATTTTCCTTCCTGCCCCTTCGAATCTTCCCGTCCCTGCTGTCGAAAAGAAACATCAATTTGCCCCTCCCCCCCACACTAGAGCTAGGAATACATGGTAAAAAAATCATCCAACCACTGATCGTTCGTTCATTGGTCAAAATTAACCAATCAAAAAAAATGTTCATCGAGCCATACGTAGGGATGATGTCTTCTGTACAAGCAGACTGACAACTCATGGGGCCCCCAGGCAATAGGGGATCATGGGGCCCCTGTGTCCTTGCCCAAACTCAAACCACACCCAAATCCTATGAAAGGTACCAGGGGCATCTCATGAGGCCCCCTTCTGACCCTGGGCCCTTGGGCAGTGCCCGAGTTCCCAAATGGTCAGTCCGCCCCTGAGTGTGACCTTGTAGCCACGATTAGAGCCATACACAATGTACGGCTCCGACCGCACCGCACACAGATCACATGTGATGAACCTTACCCAGGGGGGGACTTACAACTCGTGGGACCCCCGGGCAATATGGGATCATGGGGCCCCTGTGTCCTTGCCCACACTCAAAGCACACCCAAAAAAAGCCTATAAAAAGGTACCAGGGGCATTTCATGGGGCCCTATACTGACCCCGGGCCCTCGGGCACTGCCTGAGAGCCTGAATGGTCAGTCCGCTCCTGACCGCACCTCATATATGTGAATCCGGGCTCAAGGTACAATTAAAAAAAAATAATAAAAAAACATGTTATTGGTTTTGCACAGATCCTCCTCTTCTTGGGTCCTGGCTCCTCCCCTTTGCTGAGTTCCACCCATTGCAATCCGCTTGGGGGCGCTTGTGTGTGCTCACTTCTGAGTCCATAGACACACAGAGTGTGGCTTAGCCCCACCCCCTTGTGATTGACAAGAGCAATGGCTCCCACTGCTGTCTCTGAGCTAATGAGGAGGGAGAGAGCCGGGAGAGCCGCTGCTCTCAGGCACAGCTCTGGATCGAGATGGGGCTCAGGCAGTGGCGGACTGACCATTTGGAAACTCGGGCGCTGCCCAAGCGCCCGGGGTCAGTAGGGGGCCCCATGAGATGCCCCTTGTACATTTTTCATAGGCTTTTTTGAGTTTGGTCAAGGACACAGGGGCCCCATGATCCCCTATTGCCCGGGGGCCCCATGAGTTGTCACTCCGCCCCTGGGCTCAATTAAGTATTGGGGGGTACACTAATAAAGGTTATTGTTCCCTGGTTCACACTGATTCGGTGCTGGTTCTGTGCAGTAATTGCACCAAGGTCATGTGCACCGATGCGGGGGTGTATTTTAAGTTAACAAATCTATTCGCAAACGCGGCGCGATGTGCAGAATCTGATCGCACGGGCGTGAACACCCAATGCAATCCGATTCTGGCGTGGACCAAAAAAAAAGGGTCCTGCACTCTTTTGGTGCGGATGCGATCGGAGTCATACAAAATGTACGGCTCTGATCGCACCGCACACAAATCGCATGTGATTTACATAGGAATGCGGTGCGTTTACTGAGCGAATCAAATGCGATGTGCCGCACCGCATCAGTGTGAACCCGGGCTTATGAAGGTTCAAAAAGACCCTTCAGCCTTTAGAACCACTTTAACTCCTCCCACAGATAGGCGGCTTCTCGGCGTCAGGGCCCAGCCGCGTACCCAATGTGAACAATCGTGCACCCTGCATGTTCCCGGCACATTTACCGGCGCCCAATGGAAAGGTCTCAATCGCTACTTGCAATCGGAAGCTTTTGAATCATGTGACCGCTGTGACAGCCAATCATGGTGGTCATGTGGCCCTCTACTCCACCCAGCCTCCTGGTGTCACACACCCATTAAAGGTCCAGGGGGGCTCCAGCACCAAGGAGATAAATAGATTTTTTTTTTTTAAAGCTGAACTCAATATATATTCATGTACATAAATTCGACCTAAGAGACCCAAAGGAGTAGCTTGAGTTGTGGCCGACCTCCCATGTAATTGTCCTGAATAGTCCCAGAGCCAACGTAGTTTGGCAGAACCGGCAGCTTGACACCAGAGACTGAACACCAATATAAGCGGGGGTATTCCTCCAACTGAACACCAATGTAAGCGGGGGTATTCCTCCAACTGAACACCAATGTAAGCGGGGGTATTCCAACTGAACACCAATGTAAGTGGGGGTATTCTTCCGACTGAACACCAATGTAAGTGGGGGTATTCTTCCGACTGAACACCAATGTAAGCGGGGGTATTCTTCCAACTGAACACCAATGTAAGTGGGGGTATTCTTCCGACTGAACACCAATGTAAGCGGGGGTATTCTTCCAACTGAACACCAATGTAAGCGGGGGGTATTCTTCCGACTGAACACCAATGTAAGCGGGGGTATTCTTCCAACTGAACATGAATGTAAGGGGGGGGTATTCTTTCAGCGGAACACGAATGTAAGCGGGGGTATTCTTCCAACTCAACACCAATGTAAGCGGGGGGATTCCTCCAACTGAACACGAATGTAAGCGGGGATATTCTTCCAATTGAATGCCAATGTAAGCGGGGGTATTCTTCCAAATGAACACCAATGTAAGCGGGGGTATTCTTCCAACTGAACATGAATGTAAGTGGGGGTATTCTTCCAACTCAACACCAATGTAAGCGGGGGTATTCTTCCAACTGAACATGAATGTAAGCGGGGGTATTCTTCCGACTGAACACCAATATAAGCGGGGGTATTCCTCCAACTGAACACCAATGTAAGCGGGGGTATTCCTCCAACTGAACACCAATGTAAGCGGGAGTATTCTTCCAACTGAACATGAATGTAAGCGGGGGTATTCTTCCAATTGAATGCCAATGTAATCGGGGGGATTCTTCTAACTGAACACCAATGTTAGCGGGGGTATTCTTCCGACTGAACACCAATGTAAGCGGGGGTATTCTTGTGACTGAACACGAATGTAAGCGGGGGTATTCTTCCAACACAACACCAATGTAAGCGGGGGGATTCCTCCAACTGAACACAAATGTTAGCGGGGGTATTCTTCCGACTGAACACCAATGTAAGCGGGGGTATTCTTCCAAATGAACACCAATGTAAGCGGGGGTATTCTTCCAGCGGAACACGAATGTAAGCGGGGGTATTCTTCCAACTGAACATGAATGTAAGTGGGGGTATTCTTCCAACTCAACACCAATGTAAGCGGGGGTATTCTTCCAACTGAACATGAATGTAAGTGGGGGTATTCTTCCAACTCAACACCAATGTAAGCGGGGGTATTCTTCCAACTGAACATGAATGTAAGCGGGGGTATTCTTCCAGCGTAACACGAATGTAAGCGGGGGTATTCTTCCAACTGAACATGAATGTAAGTGGGGGTATTCTTCCAACTGAACACCAATGTAAGCGGGGGTATTCTTCCGACTGAACACCAATGTAAGCGGGGTATTTCTCTGACTGAACACCAATGTAAGCGGGGGTATTCTTGTGACTTAACGCCAATGTAAGTGGGGGTGTTCTTCCAACTGAACACCAATGGAAGGGGGGGTGTTCTTCCAACTGGTCACCAATGTATATATATATATGTGTGCCGTTGCTGGCAGGAGAGATCTGTGTTGTTTACACCCAGGTTTTTCCCCTGTCATCTTTCCCCGATGATTGCCGGGTGTTGATGGGGAATCACTGGCCAGGACCTGGTGATTGACAGCCGAGGCCACCAAAGGCAGCACGGGTAGGGCGCGCACGCACCCCCTACCCGGAAATATACAGTCATGGCCGAAATTGTTGGCACCCTTGATATTTCTCCAGGAAATCATGTATTTCTCACGAAACGTATTGCATTAACACATGTTTTGCTATACACATGTTTATTCCCTTTGTGTGTATTGGGACAAAACAAAAAAAGGGAGGAAAGAAAGCAAATTCGACATAATGTCACACAAACCTCCAAAAATGGGCTGGACAAAAGTATTGGCACCCTTTCACAACTGCGGATAAATAAGAATGTTACAAGCATGTGATGCTCCTGTAAACTCACCTGGGGCAAGTAACAGGTGTGGGCAATATAGAAATCACACCTGAAAGCAGATAAAAAGGAGAGACGTTCACTTAACCTTTGCATTGTGTGTCTGTCTGTGCCACACTAAGCATGGACAACAGAAAGAGGAGACGAGAACTGTCTGAGGACCTGAGAACCAAAATTGTGGCAAAATATCAACAATCTCAAGGTTACAAGTCCATCTCCAGAGAACTAGATTTGCCTTTGTCCACAGTGCGCAACATTATCAAGAAGTTTGCAACCCATGGCACTGTAGCTAATCTCCCTGGTCGTGGACGGATGAGGAAAATTGATGAAAGATTGCAACGCAGAATAGTCCGGATGGTGGATAAGCAGCCCCAAACATGTTCCAAAGACATTCAAGCTGTCCTGCAGGCTCAGGGAGCATCAGTGTCAGCGCGAACTATCCGTCGACATTTAAATGAAATGAAACGCTATGGCAGGAGACCCAGGAGGACCCCACTGCTGACACAGAGACATAAAAAAGCAAGACTACAGTTTGCCAAAATGTACTTGAGTAAGCCAAAAGCCTTCTGGGAAAACGTCTTGTGGACAGATGAGACCAAGATAGAGCTTTTCGGTAAAGCACATCATTCTACTGTTTACCGAAAACGGAATGAGGCCTACAAAGAACAAAACACAGTACCTACGGTAAAATATGGTGGAGGTTCAATGATGTTTTGGGGTTGTTTTGCTGCCTCTGGCACTGGGTGCCTTGACTGTGTGCAAGGCATCATGAAATCTGAGGATTACCAAAGGATTTTGGGTCGCACTGTAGGGCCCAGTGTCAGAAAGCTGGGTTTGCGTCCAAGATCCTGGGTCTTCCAGCAGGACAATGACCCCAAACATACGTCAAAAAGCACTCAGAAATGGATGGCAAAGAAGCGCTGGAGAGTTCTGAAGTGGCCAGCAATGAGCCCAGATCTAAATCCCATTGAACACCTGTGGAGAGATCTTAAAATTGCTGTTGGGAAAAGGTGTCCTTCCAATAAGAGAGACCTGGAGCTGTTTGCAAAGGAAGAGTGGTCCAAAATTCCGGGTGAGAGGTGTCAGAAGCTTATTGATGGTTATAGGAAGCGACTGATTTCAGTTATGTTTTCCAAAGGGTGTGCAACCAAATATTAAGTTAAGGGTGCCAATACTTTTGTCCAGCCCATTTTTGGGGTTTTGTGTGACATTATGTCATATTTGCTTTTCTGCCTCTGTTTTATATTTGTTCCAATACATACAAAGGGAATAAACATGTGTATAGCAAAACATGTGTTAATGCAATACCTTTTTTGTGTGAAATACTTGATTTTCAGGAAAAATATCAAGGGTGCCAACAATTTCGGCCATGACTGTATATACATGACATTCCGCAGCCTTGACACCCTGTAGCAGTATTTTTGCTATAGGGTGGAGGGACAGCGGATAATTGAGCCCTAATGTAGGGGAACACGCCAGGGACATGGCTTTGGGTGGGAGCCAGTGACGTGCTGTCATTGCATCAAACCTTGGCTGGAGTCGAACGTCTTCAGTGCGGCCCATCTCTTGGATCGTGTGCTTGGAATGTTTCATTCCCAGTTCAATATTAAAATTGAATACATTTACGCCAGGTAATCAAAATGAATTCCTTGTCCTCCATGAAGCTGCAAATCCTGTTAGTCTACTGAAAAAAAGCGCACATTTATTTATTTATTTTTTTAACCTGTTTTCCAGATCCAGAATTTCAAAGACGAGTCGTTAATGTAAACTAAGACACTGATTCTGCTTGTCAACTAAACTCTTAGATCTGAGCGAACGGAAGACATCAAAGAGAACATCTATCCACTACATATGTCACTTATCAATGCTACTCCGGTTCACTCAGAAGTCCCAATTCATTACCAGCCATCAGAAGTCATGAGGAGTGATGGAGGCACGGCTCCTGTTAAAAGAGAACCCAATTTTCCGCCATCTATTTTTGGAAAATAAATTCACAGATGCTTTGTGCCAAGTTCAAAGTAAAGAACAAAAAAAAAAGTTCAGGATGTTAAAAGAAGATTTTGATGTAACAATTTTGTTCTGCTTGGTCTAGTTGGGTTGTGGGGTAAGGAAGTTGAGCAGGTCTTCCCTTTTGACCAGTTGTAGACTTCGACTTTTCAAGATGGATTCGAAGGTGCCTATATGGAAGAAAAATATATTTTAAATATATTTTAAAAATATTCTTCCCAAATATATTGACATGTATTTTAAATACTACAATTTTGGCCGTATTCAATATATTTCAATATATATATATATATATATATATATATATATACATACACACACACACACACACATAAATACATTTTCAGATATACTGTATGTCTTTAAAAATACATTTAATCTATACTTTTGGAATGCATTTACAAATATATGTAAAAATATATGTTAAAATTACTTTTTTATATGTTAAAAAAAAAAATAAAAAAATAAAATATATATATATATATATATATATATATATATATATATAATGTGTGTGTGTATGTATGTATATATATATATATATATGTGTGTGTTTGTGTGTAAATGTATATATACAGTATATACACACACATTGTATGTTGAAATGGCTTTTTTATATATTACAAAATATATGAAAAATATTTGTAAAAATATAGATTAAATGTATTTTTAAAGACATAATGTATATCTTAAAATGTATTTTTTAAAATATTTCAGATATTTTGTAATATTTCAAAAACGCATTTCAACATACAGTGTGTGTATATGTATATATATATATATATATATATATATATATATAATGTTTGTATTTTTTTATACTTTTTTAAATTGTATAATATATATATATGTATATATATACACACACATACATAGATAAATACATTTTCAGATATACTATAGGTCTTTAAAAATAAATTTAATCTATATTTTTGGAATGCATTTACAAATATATGTAAAAATATATGTTAAAATTACTTTGTTATATGTTAAAAGAAATCTAAAGAATACAATTAAAAAATATATATTTTTACAAATATTTTTCATATATTTTGTAATATATAAAAATGCATTTCAACATACAGTATATATATATGTGTATATGTGTGTATATATATGTATATGTGTATATGTATATACACACACACTCACTGTATGTTGAAATGCGTTTTGTATAATATATGAAAAATATTTGTGAAAATATATATTTGTTAAATATATTCTTCAGATTATTTTTTAAAATATAAAAAAGTCATTTTAGCATATATTTTTACATATATTTGTACATGCATTCCAAAAATATTGATTAAATTTATTTTTAAAGACATACAGTATATCTGAAAATGTATTTTAAAAAATATTTTTCAGATATTTTGTAATATTTAAAAAATGCATTTCAACATGTGTGTATATATATATATATGTGTATGTGTGTGTATATATATATATATATATTTTATTTTTTTTTTAAATATATTGAATATATCCAAAATTATAGTGTTTAAAATATATGTCAAAATATTTGGGAAGTATATTTTTAAAATATAATTTTGTTCCGTGTGGGTGTTCCCAGTTTATGTTGGTCCCAGTCCGTTAAATCTTGGTGCCAGGAGCCCAGAGCTGGTACAGCAGTTTTGGTGTGAAGCTCTAGGCTCCAGTAGCAACTGGAAATCCCAAAGCTATGTGAATCATCTCTAAATTGAAATTTATCAAAGAAAGGAAACTTCGGCTTACCGCTTACTCCACTGCAAATGCCAGATGCTCAGTTTGCGGTCTTCCACTGACAAAATGCATAGAAACAGTTATATCGGTAATCCAGGTTGTCACCAGATTAACCACCTGTATACCGGGCCAATTTTTAAAATTTATTTCCACAAATATTAAAATCAGCATTTTTTATAGAAATTATTTATTTCAGGTACTTTATAAAGCTCTGTCAATTTATGCAGCGCTTTACATATGTATTGTATAATAACATCAGTCCCTAACCCTCAAGGGGCGTACAATCTAAGGTCCCTAACCCTCAAGGGGCATACAATCTAAGGTCCCTAACCCTCAAGGGGCGTACAATCTAAGGTCCCTAACCCTCAAGGGGCGTACAATCTAAGGTCCCTAACCCTCAAGGGGTGTACAATCTAAGGTCCCTAACCCTCAAGGGGTGTACAATCTAAGGTCCCTAACCCTCAAGGGGCGTACAATCTAAGGTCCCTCACCCTCAAGGGGCGTACAATCTAAGGTCCCTCACCCTCAAGGGGCGTACAATTTAAGGTCCCTAACCCTCAAGGGGTGTACAATCTAAGGTCCCTCACCCTCAAGGGGCGTACAATCTAAGGTCCCTCACCCTCAAGGGGCGTACAATTTAAGGTCCCTAACCCTCAAGGGGTGAACAATCTAAGGTCCCTAACCCTCAAGGAGCGTACAATCTAAGGTCCCCAACCCTCAAGGAGCGTACAATCGAAGGTCCCCAACTCACATTCATACATACACATACTAGGACAATTTAGACAGGATTCAATTAGCTTACCAGCATGTCTTTGGAGTGTGGAAGGAAACTGGAGTGCCTGGAGGAAACCCACGCAGGCACAGGGAGAGCATGTAAACTCCAGGCAGGTGGTGTGGATTTGAACCAATGACCCTTGCGCGGCCAGGCGGAAGTGCTAACCATTTAGCCACTGTGCTGCCCTTACAGTGGCAGATATTGTGCAGCTATTTATCAAATGCATATTTCAGGATCAAGTACATGAAGATAATTTTAATGCAATCAAATACCATATTATAACCAATTGTTTGGTTAAATACAAAATACAGAAGGATGGCTATGAAATGTGTCAAGCCTTTATAATGCCACGTGTGGAATTGAAAAAATCCCCCAAAAAAACGATGGTACCCAAAATTCTCATTAGGCAACTCTTTAATGACTTCAACACCGAGCAATGTTACCCCATTCCTGCCCCCAGGCCAATTTTCAGCTTTCAGTGCTATCGCACTTTGAATGACAACTGCGCGGTCATGCAGCACTGTACCCATATGCATTTTGGATTGTTTTTGGAGAAAGATAGATATTTCTTTTGGTGGTATTTATTCACCACTGGGGGTTTTATTTTTTTGCTAAACACATGAAAATAGACCAAAAATTTTGAAAACAATTTTTTTTCTAAGTTTCTGTTATAAAATTTTGCAAATAAGTAACTCTTCTTCTTCACTGAAGTGCTCTGATGAGCCTGCACTGATGGACACTGATGAGGCTGCACTGATGGACACTGATAAGGCTGTACTGATGAGGCTGCACTGATGGACACTGATGAGACTGCACTGATGGGCACTGATGAGGCTGCACTGATGGACACTGATGAGACTGCACTGATGGGCACTGATGAGGCTGCACTGATGGGCACTGATGAGGCTGCACTGATGGACACTGATGAGACTGCACTGATGGGCACTGATGAGGCTGCACTGATGGACACTGATGAGGCTGCACTGATGGACACTGTTGAAGCTGCACTGATGGACACTGTTGAGGTTTCACTGATGGACACTGATGAGACTGCACTGATGGACACTGATGAGGCTGCACTGATGGACACTGTTGAAGCTGCACTGATGGACACTGTTGAGGTTTCACTGATGGACACTGATGAGACTGCACTGATGGGCACTGATGAGGCTGCACTGATGGACACTGATGAGGCTGCACTGATGGACACTGTTGAAGCTGCACTGATGGACACTGTTGAGGTTTCACTGATGGACACTGATGAGGCTGCACTGATGGACACTGATGAGCCTGCGCTAATGGGCAATGATGAGACTGCACTGATGAGGCTGCATTGATGGACACTGTTGAGGCTTCACTGATGGACACTGATGAGGCTGCACTGATGGACACTGATGAAGCTGCACTGATGGACACTGATGAAGCTGCACTGATGGACACTGATGAGGCTGCACTGATGGACACTGATGAGGCTGTACTGATGAGGCTGCACTGATGGACACTGATGAAGCTTCACTGATGGACACTGATGAGACTGTACTGATAAGGTGGCACTGATGGACATTGATGAGGCTACACTGATGAACACTGAAGAGACTGCACTGATGAGAGGGCACTGATGGACACTGATAAGGCTGCACTGATGAGAGGGCACTGATGGACACTGATAAGGCTGCACTGATGAGAGGGCACTGATGGGCACTGATGGGGCTGCCCTTATTATCAGTGTAAACATGTACTGACAGCCTAGCCGGTTATCGGCTCTCCTTTCCTCACACAGACACAGCTTGTGAGGAAAGGACTGCCGATAATCGACAAGTCTGTTTACATGTGATCAGCTGTGTTCTGTTTGGACACAGCTACACACATGGTAAAGGGCCGCTGTGATTGGTCCTTTACCCCGATTTGTGATCAGCTGTGCCCTAAGGATGCAGTGATCACAGAGAGCGGGGACAGGGTTCTGGGAGGACATCTATGATTGCTCCAGAACTGGACGGACGCGCTGTCGCACCATCGTTTGGGTTGGCAAGTGGAGAAAAATCTTTACAGATTATCAGTAGAGTAATCATGAATTGTGGGCCTGGAATTACTGATCTCACTGCGATGAAGAGAAGAGAAGAGAAGGTGAAAGAAAGACAAGAAGAAGAGAAGAGAAGGTGGAGAAGAGAAGAGAAGGTGAAAGACAAGAAGAAGAGAAGATGAAAGAAAGATGAGAAGAAGGGAAGAGAAGGTGAAAGAAAGACAAGAAGAAGAAGAGAAGATGAAAGAAAGATGAGAAGAAGAAGAAGAAGAGAAGGTGAAAGAAAGAAGATAAGAAAAGGTGAAAGAAAGACAAGAAGAAGAGAAGAAAAGGTGGAGAAGAGAAGAGAAGGTGAAAGAAAGACAAGAAGAAGAAAAGATGATAGAAAGACAAGAAGAAGGGAAGGTGAAGAAGAGAAGAGAAGGTGAAAGAAAGACAAGAAAAAGAGAAGAGAAGAAACTTGTATGCCCTGAACACGGGTCAATTACATTTCCTCTCTAAAACTCTTGCTAGACTGAATGCCTTTACCACACCAAATCTGATCATTGGAGGTGATTTTCATTTATTCATGTCCCCCCACAAGGATAGGAAAGTACTATGTGAATCCACCCCTCGAAGCGGCAGTGTTCCTCTTCAAAATCTTTTCGCAAATTGATAAGGGAACATCGTCTCTTTGATGCTTGGCAGATCAAACATCCCCTTCATAAACAGTATACTTTCTACTCCACCCCTTCATCAGTTTCTCCCTCTTGGACCACTTTTTCGTCTCTGCCCCCTTACTCCTTCTTTTGGTTTCATCCGAAATCAATCCCAGTACATGGACCGATCACTCCTCTTTGTCTCTGAATCTTTTCTTCCCTGATTCTTTACCGAAAGCTTGTCGTTGGCGTCTCAATGAGACCTTTCTCACTACTGCTTGTCTCCGTGAAGAACTCTCTCGGGGATTGGATATGTACTTCCAACACAACGTTGGCTCGGTGATTTCTTCCTCGACCCTTTGGGAGGCCCACAAGGCTGTTTTTCAGGGAATATGTATCTCTATAGGCTCTCGTTTGAAAAAATCCCCTACACCCCCCTCAGTGTTGACATTATTTAAGATTATTGCAGATATCAGAAAAATGGAATATCTAACCGCTTCACACGCCGATTCTATAATCTCATTTGAAGCTGTATGGAACCCGTGGGATGTTTACACCTCTGGTCAACCTGCTTGACTTGTGCGGACTTCATCATCCTTCCACTGCTGCCCTATTGCCATTGCATACTGTTATTTTTCTACCCATGTTACTAGCATCGACGATCCCTTAGTTTTTCTTTATCTTCATTTCTCTTTAAAATGTCATGTATTGTATGTATATACATGTGGAAAATGTAACAAAATGTTACTCATAAAAAAAGAGAAGAGAAGAGAAAAGAGAAGGTGAAAGAAAGACAAGAAGAGAAGAGAAGAGAAGAGAAGAGGAGGTGAAAGAAAGACAAGAAGAAGAGAAGGTGAAAGATGAGAAGAGAAGGTGAGAGAAAGAAGAGAAGAGAAGGTGAAAAAAGGATAAGAAGAAGAGAAGGTGAAAGAAAGAAAGACAAGAAGAAAAGAAGGTGGAAGATGAGAAGAGAAGGTGAGAGAAAGAAGAGTAGAGGAGGTGACAGAAAGAAAGACAAGAAGAAGAGAAGGTGGAAGATGAGAAGAGAAGGTGATAAAAAGAAGAGGAGGTGAAAGAAAGAAAGACAAGAAGAAGAGAAGGTGAAAGATAAGAAGGTGAGAGAAAGAAGAGAAGAGAAGGTGAAAGAAAGACAAGAAGAAGAGAAGGTGAAAAAAAGATAAGAAGAAGAGAAGGTGAAAGATGAGAAGAGAGGGTGAAAGAAAGACAAGAAGAAGAGAAGGTGGAAGATGAGAAGAGAAGGTGATAAAAAGAAGAGGAGGTGAAAGAAAGAAAGACAAGAAGAAGAGAAGGTGAAAAAAGACAAGAAGAAGAGAAGGTGAAAAAAAGACAAGAAGAAGAGAAGAGAAGGTGAAAAAAAAGACGAGAAGAGAAGGTGAAAGACAAGAAGAAGGGAAAGAAAGAAGAGAAGGTGAAAGAAAGACAAGAAGAATAGAAGGTGGAAGATGAGAAGAGAAGGTGATAAAAAGAAGAGGAGGTGAAAGAAAGAAAGACAAGAAGAAGAGAAGGTGAAAGATGAGAAGAGAAGGTGAGAGAAAGAAGAGAAGAGGAGGTGAAAGAAAGAAAGACAAGAAGAAGAGAAGGTGGAAGATGAGAAGAGAAGGTGAGAGAAAGAAGAGAAGGTGAAAAAAAGACAAGAAGAAGAGAAGGTGAAAGATAAGAAGAGAAGGTGAGAGAAAGAAGAGAAGAGAAGGTGAAGGAAGAAAGAAAGACAAGAAGAAGAGAAGGTGAAAGATAAGAAGGTGAGAGAAAGAAGAGAAGAGAAGGTGAAAAAAGACAAGAAGAAGAGAAGGTGAAAAAAAGACAAGAAGAAGAGAAGAGAAGGTGAAAAAAAAGACGAGAAGAGAAGGTGAAAGACAAGAAGAAGGGAAAGAAAGAAGAGAAGAGAAGGTGAAAGAAAGACAAGAAGAATAGAAGGTGGAAGATGAGAAGAGAAGGTGATAAAAAGAAGAGGAGGTGAAAGAAAGAAAGACAAGAAGAAGAGAAGGTGAAAGATGAGAAGAGAAGGTGAGAGAAAGAAGAGAAGAGGAGGTGAAAGAAAGACAAGAAGAAGAGAAGGTGAAAGATAAGAAGGTGAGAGAAAGAAGAGAAGAGAAGGTGAAAGAAAGAAAGACAAGAAGAAGAGAAGGTGAAAGATGAGAAGAGAAGGTGAGAGAAAGAAGAGAAGGTGAAAAAAGGATAAGAAGAAGAGAAGGTGAAAGAAAGAAAGAAAGAAAGAAAGACAAGAAGAAAAGAAGGTGGAAGATGAGAAGAGAAGGTGAGAGAAAGAAGAGTAGAGGAGGTGACAGAAAGAAAGACAAGAAGAAGAGAAAGTGGAAGATGAGAAGATGATAAAAAGAAGAGGAGGTGAAAGAAAGAAAGACAAGAAGAAGAGAAGGAGAAAAAAAGATAAGAAGAAGAGAAGGTGAAAGATGAGAAGAGAAGGTGAGAGAAAGAAGAGAAGAGGAGGTGAAAGAAAGAAAGACAAGAAGAAGAGAAGGAGAAAAAAAGATAAGAAGAAGAGAAGGTGAAAGATGAGAAGAGAAGGTGAGAGAAAGAAGAGAAGAGGAGGTGAAAGAAAGAAAGACAAGAAGAAGAGAAGGTGATAGATAATAAGGTGAGAGAAAGAAGAGAAGAGAAGGTGAAAGAAAGCAAGACAAGAAGAAGAGAAGGTGGAAGATGAGAAGAGAAGGTGAGAGAAAGAAGAGAAGGTGAAAAAAAGACAAGAAGAAGAGAAGGTGAAAGATGAGAAGAGAAGGTGAGAGAAAGAAGAGAAGAGGAGGTGAAGAAAGAAAGACAAGAAGAAGAGAAGGTGAAAGATAAGAAGGTGAGAGAAAGAAGAGAAAAGAAGGTGATAAAAGACAAGAAGAAGAGAAGGTGAAAAAAAGACAAGAAGAAGAGAAGAGAAGGTGAAAAAAAGACAAGAAGAGAAGGTGAAAGACAAGAAGAAGGGAAAGAAAGAAGAGAAGAGAAGGTGAAAGAAAGACAAGAAGAATAGAAGGTGGAAGATGAGAAGAGAAGGTGATAAAAAGAAGAGGAGGTGAAAGAAAGAAAGACAAGAAGAAGAGAAGGTGAAAGATGAGAAGAGAAGGTGAGAGAAAGAAGAGAAGAGGAGGTGAAAGAAAGACAAGAAGAAGAGAAGGTGAAAGATAAGAAGGTGAGAGAAAGAAGAGAAGGTGAAAGAAAGAAGAGAAGAGAAGGTGAAAGAAAGAAAGACAAGAAGAAGAGAAGGTGGAAGATGAGAAAAAAAGGTGATAGAAAGAAGAGAAGAGAAGGTGAAAGAAAGACAAGAAGAAGAGAAGGTGAAAGATGAGAAGAGAAGGTGAGAGAAAGAAGAGAAGAGGAGGTGAAAGAAAGACAAGAAGAAGAGAAGGTGAAAGATGATAAGAGAAGGTGAGAGAAAGAAGAGAAGAGAAGGTGAAAGAAAGAAAGACAAGAAGAAGAGAAGGTGGAAGATGAGAAAAGAAGGTGATAGAAAGAAGAGAAGAGGAGGTGAAAGAAAGACAAGAAGAAGAGAAGGTGGAAGATGAGAAGAGAAGGTGAGAGAAAGAAGAGAAGAGGAAGTGAAAGAAAGAAAGACAAGAAGAAGAGAAGGTGGAAGATGAGTAGAGAAGGTGAGAGAAATAAGAGAAGGTGAAAGAAAGAAAGACAAGAAGAGAAGGTGAAAGATAAGAAGGTGAGAGAAAGAAGAGAAGAGAAGGTGAAAGAAAGACAAGAAGAAGAGAAGGTGAAAAAAGACAAGAAGTAGAGAAGGTGAGAGAAAGAAGAGAAGGTGAAAGAAAGAAAGACAAGAAGAAGAGAAGGTGGAAGATGAGAAAAGAAGGTGATAGAAAGAAGAGAAGAGGAGGTGAAAGAAAGACAAGAAGAAGAGAAGGTGAATGATAAGAGAAGGTGAGAGAAAGAAGAGAAGAGAAGGTGAAAGAAAGAAAGACAAGAAGAAGAGAAGGTGGAAGATGAGAAGAGAAGGTGAGAGAAAGAAGAGAAGGTGAAAGAAAGAAAGACAAGAAGAGAAGGTGAAAGATAAGAAGGTGAGAGAAAGAAGAGAAGAGAAGGTGAAAGAAAGACAAGAAGAAGAGATGGTGAAAAAAGACAAGAAGTGGAGAAGGTGAAAGATGAGAAGAGAAGGTGAGAGAAAAAAGAGAAGAGGAGGTGAAAGAAGGAAAGACAAGAAGAGAAGGTGAAAGATAAGAAGGTGAGAGAAAGAAGAGAAGAGAAGGTGAAAGAAAGAAAGACAAGAAGAAGAGAAGGTGGAAGATGAGAAGAGAAGGTGATAGAAAGAAGAGAAGTGGAGGTGAAAGAAAGACAAGAAGAAGAGAAGGTGAAAGATGAGAAGAGAAGGTGAAAGATGAGAAGAGAAGGTGAGAGAAAGAAGAGAAGAGAAGGAGAAAGAAAGAAAGAAAGAAAGACAAGAAGAAGAGAAGGTGGAAGATGAGAAGGTGAGAGAAAGAAGAGAAGAGAAGAGAAGGTGAAAGAAAGAAGAGAAGGTGAAAAAAGACAAGAAGAAGAGAAGGTGATAAAAAGACAAGAAGAAGAGAAGAGAAGGTGAAAAAAAGACGAGAAGAGAAGGTGAAAGACAAGAAGAAGGGAAAGAAAGAAGAGAAGGTGAAAGACAAGAAGAAGGGAAAGAAAGAAGAGAAGGTGAAAGAAAGACAAGAAGAAGAGAAAAGGAGGAAGGGAGGAAGGAAGGCAGGTGAAAGAAAGACAAGAAGAAGGGAAAGAAAGAAAGAAGAAGAGAAGAAAGAAAAAGAACAAGGGAAGGAATGGAGGAAGGGAGGGAGGAAGGAAGGGCGGACAGGGAAGGTTACTGGCAGACAATCTAGTAGAACGCTCTTCCGGTACATGTTGCCATTTTTACTCTCTATTTTCATTGCTGATATCCTTTTATGAGTCTTCTGATACTTGAATGAACATGATCACATGTGGAATGGCTCATAATCCTAAAAGGATGGCCATAAATAATTGACTTCATATTTTGCTTCCTCAGCTCTTAGCGGCTCTCAGATGATGATGTGGAACGGCTTCATAACATGTAATGTGAGTCTTTTATCTGGCTGCCAGGAGGGGAAGCACCTCTTATTATTGGCAATATGTAAGCAAATCGTCCTGTGCATTAAAATGTATCACGGAGATGTCTTTCCACTAATTAAAAGCCTGATGTTACTGGTGGGCTATTGTCCTCTACAAATGGCCTGTATGTAATGGATGATATTAAGTTATAATCAATACTCATGTAAGATTTACTATCCCATTTAATGCAGACAGCTACAACGCCATCGGATAAATAATAGATGAAGGAGGCTCTGGTTTAGTGCTGCTAATTCCAAAATGTGGAATGGGCCAATTATTATTCACACGTTCTGCTCTCCCATTGTAGATTGGGATGTTTTATCTGCATAAAGACGCATAAACCCGTCAATGGGAGCCCAACGCATCGTACAAATGGCCTTAACTTGTTAATTAACTAAATATAACATAATCCTTTATGTGATCCGGACACGAGGCTGGCCAAGTCAACTAAGTAGAGTTTACCATCAGAGAAACTCACATGGCAAAACGGTCAATAGATCTCAAGATATAGCCGGCTCAAGTCACATGCAGGTCTTGATGTTTCCCGTAAAAGTCTACCTAGTCCCCCCCCCCCCCTCTCTTCCAACCTTCAAGTCTTCCTAGTGGCCTATTACTTTGTTTGGAAGCTTTACAAAGAAGTACGGGGTCTTATGCATACCAAGGATTTGTAGACCCCTGTAAATAAATTAATACTCGGCAACTCAAAATAAAATCAAATTCACATTGTGTAAAAATCTAGCTCCCTTGTCTCCTCCCATGCTTGTCTCCAGGACTTTGTCAGAGCTTTCCCCATCCTCTGGAACTCTCTACCCCAATTTATCAGACTATCGCCTACTCTGCTCACTTTTAGGCGATCTCTGAAAACCGATCTCTTCAAGGAAGCCTATCCTGCCCTCAGCTAATAATAGAATCTTCTACTTTTCCAAACAGTCCATCCCCCACAGTTACTACCTTTTGTACCACTAGCCCCTCCCTCCTAGATTGTAAGCTCCCAGGATCAGGGCCCTCCTATCCCTCTTGTATTGAACTGTATTGTTGCTGTATTGTCTCCCGTTATATTGTAAAGCGCTGAGCAAACTGTTGGCGCCATAAATCCTGTATAATAATAATAATGTTCTCCCTGTGCCTGCGTGGGTTTCCTCCGGGTACTCCGGTTTCCTCCCACACTCCAAAGACATGCTGGGAGGTTAATTGGCTCCTGTCTAAATTGGCCCTAATATGTGTATGTATGAATGTGAGTTAGGGACCTTAGATTGTACGCCCCTTGAGGGTTAGGGACCTTAGATTGTATGCCCCTTGAGGGTTAGGGACCTTAGATTGTACACCCCTTGAGGGTTAGGGACCTTAGATTGTACGCCCCCTTGAGGGTTAGGGACCTTAGATTGTACGCCCCTTGAGGGTGAGGGACCTTAGATTGTACGCACCTTGAGGGTTAGGGACCTTAGATTGTACGCCCCTTGAGGGTTGTGGACCTTAGATTGTACACCCCTTGAGGGTTAGGGACCTTAGATTGTACGCCCCTTGAGGGTTGTGGACCTTAGATTGTACACCCCTTGAGGGTTGGGGACCTTAGATTGTACGCCCCTTGAGGGTTAAGGACCTTAGATTGTACACCCCTTGAGGGTTAGGGACCTTATATTGTACGCCCCTTGAGGGTTAGGGACCTTAGATTGTACGCCCCTTGAGGGTTGGGGCCTTAGATTGTACGCCCCTTGAGGGTTAGGGACCTTAGATTGTACGCCCCTTGAGGGTTAGGGACCTTAGATTGTACGCCCCTTGAGGGTTAGGGACCTTAGATTGTACACCCCTTGAGGGTTAGGGACTGATGTGAATGTACAATATATATGTAAACTGCTGCTTAAATTGACAGCACTATATAAGTACCTGAAATAAATACTAAATAAATATCATGCAACATAGAAAAGTTGGAATTGCCAAAACTTTTTCTCCGGCATCCCTGCTTTCAGAAAATATATACTTTTTGGGGGGAGTTTACAGTAGGGCAGCACAATGGCTAAATGGTTAGCACTTTCACCTGGCAGTACTCGGGTTATTGGTTCAAATCCCAACCACGGCACCTCCTGCCTGGAGTTTGCATGTTCTCCCTGTGCCTGCGTGGGTTTCCTCAGGGTACTCCAGTTTCCTTCCACACTCCAAAGACATGCTGGTAGGTTAATTGGCTCCTATATAAATTGTTCCTAGTATGTGTATGTATGAATGTGAGTTAGGGACCTTAGATTGTACACCCCTTGAGGGTTAGGGACCTTAGATTGTACGCCCCTTGAGGGTTAGGGCCCTTGGATTGTACGCCCCTTGAGGGTTAGGGCCCTTGGATTGTACGCCCCTTGAGGGTTAGGGACCTTGGATTGTACGCCCCTTGAGGGGTAGGGACTGATGTGAATGTACAATATATATGTAAAGCGCTGCGTAAATTGACAGCTCTATATATGTACCCAAAATAAATAAATAAATTACCTTATTAGTATTCCCAAAAAAGTCACATTTTCCCCCTTGAAAGTAAAATAATATTTCAACCTTTTTGCCTTTCCTTAAATATATAATTAATAAATCAAACAATATTAAATAAAATAAATTCAAAGTCCCAAAAATATATTTTCAAGTCCAAAATAATCTTTCAATCCTGTGTCTCCAACTTCAATATTTCTATCACTCCGGACCTGGCGAATACCTCGATAAAATAAAACTAAAATAGTGCATTACCTCCGTATAATAGGTGTATACTTTCACTACTCATAAGTGTGTACTAAAATAAGTGCAAAAAACAAAAACAGATTCAACTGTAACAGGTGAATCGTGCAACCACTTTGTGTACACCATTAAATAAATTAACAAATGTGACAAACCGTGTGCACTCCAAAGTAAAAATAAAATAAATTAATAAATAAGTAAATAAATATAAACACTACAACCAAATAACTAAATAAATAATAAAAAATTAAATAAAATAAATAAATACAATTAAATTAAAATTAAAAAGGTGAACACTTCTATAGGGCAAGAATGGGCAGAAGAAGCCCGGAAGTGACGAAACGCGCCAGAGACGTAATTGCGCGAAACTGGAAGTGGCGGAGCGGCCATTTTGACTATTGGAAAAACGTGCTGTACATCTTAGGAAGTTGCTGTGGCTGAGTCATGGGAATGCACTACTGATTACTCTTGTCCCTAATGTAAGATACTATTATTAAATCTTTATGGTGCCTATTACATTGTGCTACATGGTTTCTTTCTTTTTTACATGAGGATGATGGTGGTTTAAAGGCATACCCTATATACAGCTACTGGAGGCTTGATATGAGTGACTGTTAACCACTTGCCGCCCAGCCACTGTAGATATACGGCGGCAGGGCGGCACTCGCAGGCAAAACCACGTTTTAAAACGTGTGTTTTGTAAACAAATAGGGGGTGTGCGCGCCGTTCACCGCCGCAGATGTGAGTCGTCGGGTCACAGCCGTTCCTTAGCGGCTATGTCCCGGCGATCGGCGGCAAACAGTGACAGACAGCACAGCTGCAGTAGCTGTGCTGTCTGTCACTTCCCTGTCAGCTCGAGGATGAGCTGATCGAGAAAGAACAGTTTCTCTTTCTCGATCAGCCTTGTCCCGCCCAGTACACCCCCCGCCCCGCCCCCTAGTAAAACACTCCCCTCACTCCTATAACCCTTCCCTGCAAAATAAAGTTAACCCCTTCCTCCCCAGTGCCATTAGTACAGTGTCAGTGTTTTTTTTTTGCACTGATCACTGTATTAGTGTTTTTGGGGATGTCAGTGACCCCAAGTCAGTACCCCCCAATGTCAGAATGTTCCGCCGCAGTCCCGCCATAAGTCCCTGATCGCCGCCATTATTAGTCTAAAAAAACCTCCTAAAAATCCCAGTATCTTTCCCGCCATTTGTAAACGCTATAACTTTCACGTAAACCAATTAATTTACACGTATTGGTTTTTTTTTAGCAAAGACATGTCGCAAAATACATTTTGGCAGAAATTTATGACTAAATTTGATTTTTGCCTTTTTTTTTTTTACTGGACATGTTTTATAGCAAAAAGTCCAAAATATTGTTTTTTTTTTCCTCAAAATTGTCAGCCTTTTCTTTTATAGCGCAAAAAATTAAAACCGCACAGGCGATCAAACACCACCAAAAGAAAGCTCAATTTGTGGGGGAAAAAAGGATGTAAATGTCATTTATGTACCGTATTGCATGACCGCGCAATTGTCCGTTAAACTAGCGCAGCGCTGTATAGCAGAAAAATGGTGTAAATTGCAGTATCTATCCCATAGTTTGTATCTCTATAACTTCACACAAAGCAATCAATATACACTCATTGGGATTTTTTTTTACCAAAAACATGGAGCAGAATACATTTTGGCCTAAATTTATAACCAACTTTGAGTTTACTATATATTTTTTATACCTGAAAGTAAAAAATATTGTTTTTCTCCAAAATTTTTTGCCTTTTTTTGTTTATAGCGTGAAAAATAAAAAGCGCACAGGTGATCAAATACCACCGAAAGAAAGCTCTATTTGTGTGAAAAAAAAGGACGTAACTTTCGTTTGGGTGCAGCGTTGCAGTTGAATTAATGCAGCGCCGAGTAGCAAAAAGAGGCGTGGTCATTAAGGGGGGTAAATCCTCTGGAGGGCAAGTGGTTAAACGCCTGAGTATTCCTTCAAGGCTTGATATTACTCTATGAGGGTAATTGTACAGTATGGATTCTTGCCCTATAGAAGTGTTCACCTTTTTAATTTAAATTTATTTATTTATATTTTTTTTATTTTATTGAATTATTTATTTAGTTATTTGGTTGTAGTGTTTATATTTATTTACTTATTTATTTATTAATTTATTTTATTTTTTACTTTGGAGTGCACACGGTTTGTCACATTTGTTAATTTATTTAATGGTGTACACAAAGTGATTGTACGATTCACGTGTTACTCTCAGTTGAATCTGTTTTTGCTTTTTTGCACTTATTTTAGTGCACACTTATGAGCTGTGAAAGTATACACCTATTATACGGAGGTAATGCGCTATTTTAGTTTTATTTTATCGAGGTTTTCACCGGGTCCGGAGTGATGGAAATATTGAAGTTGGAGACACAGGATTGAAAGATTATTTTGGACTTGAAAATATATTTTTGGGACTTTGAATTTATTTTATTTTATATTGTTTGATTTATTAATTATATAGTTAAGGAAAGGAAAAAGGTTGAAATATTTGTAGACACCTGTCCATCACACCCATGGCTTCATGCACACAGCTCCTGTATGCTTTCTGGCACCCGGAGAGCAACATGTGCCGCATATACTGCCATCAATACAAGTAAATGACTGTAGGTGGCATGCATCTGTGCCAATGCTTGTTTTGGTGTTTAGTCATGCTTGTACTTGCAGCGCTTCTCCTGCAGGAGCCAATTGGCATTTATCCAAGCATGGCCACCTACAGCCATTTACTTGTACTGGCAGCTGTACGTCGCACACACTGCTAAGCGTCCATGTGCATGGGGCCTCTATGAACTTGTTGGACATCCCATTGCAAAACCATGGCCATCGAAATGTAGTTGTACCACTTTGTAGCTATAACAGCCTCTCCTCTATTGGGGAGGTCTTCCATTAGACTTTGAATGGTGTCTGTGGGAATTTGTGCCTCTCAGCCAAAAGTCAAGTCATGCTGGGAGAGAAGACATCAAAGTAGAAGTAGGAGTAACACTGTTCAACAGGTAAAAAGTTTTGGGCATAAAATTAGCTAATCTTACATAATTTTGGGGTGCTGAAAACGAAAATGACCCTAAAAAATGTTGATTGGCTCTAGTTTCCATGATATAGTCACCCATCTAATGACGTAAGCCATTCAAAATTATGATGCAACTTCAGCTGCATATTGCGCAATTGATACTGGTGACCAATAGAAAATTGCATGTATACTGAGATGATGCAATATTAGCCTTTAATTGCATCACTTCACTGCATAAAAGCTGCAGTATCTGTAGCTGATTGTAGTTGGACAGCGTCTTTACATTTCGTTTTCTGCTTATATAGGCTACTCAGTAATGCCTCGAACTTGTGTGAATAAAGCAGATAATTTCTGCTATATCTGCGGTGAAATAACTTTTATCTCACAAAAAAGGAGGATAACAGGAATGATTAAGAAAGCCTACAACTTGTATTTTGGCTGCAAGATAGGAGACCAGGACAAGAGCTGGGCACCACATATATGCTGCAATTCTTGTGGGACGGCACTGGAGCAATGGTTGAATGGAAAAAAGGCATCTATGCCTTTCGCTGTGCCAATGATTTGGAGACAGCCAACAGATCATGTTAGTAATTGTTACTTTTGTATGGTGCCTCCAATTGTAAAAGGGCTAAATAAGAAGAAAAAGTTATCTGTGCACTATCCAAATATTCCATCGGCAATACGTCCAGTTCCTCATGGAGAGGGGCTACCAATTCCTAAAGCACCAGAATCCTTCGTGGTTGAGTCAAGTGAGGAAGAACCTGAAGCGTGTAGTCACGTGCAGTTGTAAGAGATAGCCCTTTCCTCGAATACAAGAGAAAAGCCAAGAGAAGCAAAACCGACACAAACTGAAGACAAAACTAGTGAGAATCCTAAGTATTAAAATGATTCAACTTAGCTTATGGCTATAATTTTTCTTGGTAATCCTATGCAATATATTATGCCATTTAGGCTTTGTTATGTAGTCAATATCACTTGCTTTATATTTGTGGAAAGACATCTATCTATATAATTATTGTGCATTATGTAGTCATTACGCCTATAGTAGAAAACTTTCCGTTTACAGAAAAACTAGAGCCAATTGACAAATTTCATTGTTATATTTGAACCCAGAATGTGAAATTCATTAAGAAATGGATCCTTTTGTTTCCAAAACTGGCAAAAAATAAAAATTTGTTGAACAGTGTAATCAAAGGTATATGGAACAAGGTAGCACAGAAACACTGCAGCTGGCATCTCCTGATGAAGTCATGTGTTCTGAAGACGCAACCCGTCGGGTGGAGCCGGGTGATGTCATTAAGGAGACCGGAGGCATCAACAGAATTACATGATCTTGATGATATATATATATATATTTATACACACACACACATATACATACATACACAGTGCTCAACATAAATGAGTACACCCCAACAGATTTGTCAGAAAACCTTTCCTTTCAGAATCCACATTTTCTATGGGACACTAGACTACACAATCCTCCCACAAATGCCGGCCGTTGATTGCAAACAAGATTTGCACAAAAAATTATTTTTCCTAACAGATTCATTCAAGACCGTGTTGCAAAAATGAACACATCCCAATGAAAGTCCTAGGAGCAAAGCTACATTTTTGGACACAAAAGTCCTAATTAACAAGAATTCAACTTCGAGTGAGTCTAATTATCCATTAAATAGGTGTCCAGCAGACAGGTGATTATAAAAGGGCGTCACTTAACAAAAAACCCCGCCCATTTCATGCTGTCAGCAATGGCACCACATGGAAGAGAAATGTCACAAGGCCTGAAAAAGAAAATAATTTCTTTACACAAGAAAGGTGAAGGCTACAAGAAGATCAGCAAAGCTTTACTTATCAGTCAGAATATTGGAGCAAAAGTGATAAAAAATATGTAATGAAGATGGAACTGCAACCATCTCACAGAGACATCTAGGCCATCTATGGAAGTTAGCACCTCACCATGAGCATCTTCTGATGAGAAGGGTTGAAGAAAAAGCACCATGCAAGTTCACTGCAGTGAGCTAAAGAAGTAGAAAGCCAAAATGGGATGATTGTTTCCCATGACACAATACGGCGTACACTGCAGAGGAATGGCATGCATGGGTGTCGTCCACGAAGGAAGCCTCTCCTAAAGCCCATGCACATAAAATCCAGCCTAGAATATGCCAGGGCCCATGCTGGAAAAGAAGAAGACTACTGGGACTCTTTACTCTGGAGTGATGAGACCAAGATAACTGTTTGTGGAACTGATGGCTTCAAAACTGTACGACATCGCAAAGGTGAAGAGTACAAAGAAAAATGCATGGTGCCTACTGTGAAACATGGTGGTGTGAGTGCCCTTCTGTAGGGCTGCAGTGTATTCACCACGAGGCAAACAAGGCGTTTGCCTAGGGTGATGACTTTTAGGCGGGCAGCTCCGTCCCCCGGAAGAAAGGACCTGGTGAGCAGCGGCGGACTGACCCATGCAGGGCTGCCATCAGAGGGGTACTACTGGTTCTCCTGTAGAAAGCTTGGACAGCAGGAGGATTGGTATGGAGGGGGAGAGCAGTTGAAGGATGATGCACTGTGTATCTCTCTCTCCAGCAGCTGAAAGCTGGTTTCTCCCCCTCTTGCCGGCTTTCTGCTGCTGGAGGGAGAGACAGACCTGGCCAGATTGAGGGGGTGACCTGGTGTTCCTGAGTGGCCGCTGAGTTCCTTCTCCCACTCACACTCAGAGCCAGGACCAGGGGAAAGCCTGGAGCAGGGAGAGGAAAGAGCCCAGAGGAGGTGAGCTGTATTGTGTTCTCCGGGCTATTCCTCCTGTTGTCCATGCAGCACAGGAGACAGGATCACTGATAGATCATATGGGACTCTGCACACCCACATTTCCTGCTGCCTGGAGATAAGCAGCCCTTGGAGGGAGAGCCCAGAGAACACAACGCCTCTCACCTCCTCCAGGCTCTTTCCGCTCCAGTTTTTCTAGGAAGTGTAATGAGTATTTTTTTTTCCTGGGGGGGAGGCGGGGGGTGTTGGTGTTATTTGCTAGGAGGAATGGAGGGGATAAAGAGGGAGAGAGAGGGGGGGGGAGAGGGGGAGGGGTGAGAGGGAGAGAGAGAAGGGGGAGAGGGAGAGAGAGAAATGGGGGAGGGAGGGAGAGAGGGGGAGGAGGAGAGAGGAAAGGAGAGAGAGGGAAGTGGAGAGAGAGGGAGAGAGAAAGAGAGGGGGGGGAGGAAGGGAGAGAGAGAAGGAGGAGGAGGAAGAGAGAGAGAGGAAGATAGAGAGAGAGGGGAGAAGGAGGGGGAGGGAGAGGGGAGAAAGAGGAGGAGAGAGAGGGGGAGAGGAGGAGAGAGAGGGGGGAGGAGGAGAGAGAGGGGGAGGGAGAGAGAAATGGGGAGGGAGAGAGAGAGGTGGGGGGGAGAGAGGGAGGGAGAGAGAGGGGGGGAGGGAAGTAAGAGGGAGGGGGGGAAGAGAGGGGAGAGATAGAGAGGGGGTGAAGAGGGGGAGAGAGAAAGAGGGGGGAGAAATGGGTGAGGGGGAGGGAAAGGGAGGGAGAGAGGGGGCAGGGAAAGGGAGTAAGGTAGAGGGAGGGGGGAGAAGGGGGAGGGAGATGGAGAGGGGGGGGAGAGGGAAGTAAGAGGGAGGGGGGGGAGAGAGGGGAGAGATAGAGAGGGGGTGAAGAGGAGGAGAGAGAAGGGGGAGGGGAAAATGGGTGAGGGGGAGGGAAAGGGAGAGAGAGAGGGGGGGAGAGGGGGCAGGGAGAGGGAGGGAGGGCGGAAGGGAGAGGGGGGGGGGAGAAGGGGGAGGGAGATGGAGAGAGAGGGGGGAGGGGGCGTAGGGAAGATAGAGGGAGGGAGGAAGAGAGGGGGGAGAGAGAGAGAGAGAGAGAGGGGGGAGGGAGGAAGAGAGAGAGAAAAAATTTTTTTTTATCTAACACACACTTATTGAAACTCTCTCCTTCTCCATGGGGGGGGGGGGGGCGCACAATTTTTGTATTGCCTAGGGCAGCACAAAACCTAATTAAACTACTGCTGTGGGGCTGCATGAGTGCTGCTGGTGTCAGGGAGCTGCATTTCATTGATGGTGTCATGAATTCACAGATGTACTGCTCTATATTGAAGAGAAGATGCTGCCATCACTCCGTTCCCTCAGTCGTCGTGGACTTCTCCAGCATGACAATCATCCAAAACAAACATCTAAGGCCACTGTGGCATTTTGAAGAAGAACCGGGTGAAGGTGATTCCATGGCCAAGTCTGATCTAAACCCAATCCAACACCTATGGGGAATTCTGAAGAGACAAGTTGAGCATCGCTCTCCCATCCAGCATCCAGGCTCTAAAAGTGGTCATTCTTGAAGAATTGAAAAAGATCGATGTTGCAATATGTCACCAACTTGTTTATTCCATGCCTAGAAGACTTGGTGCCGTCCTTACAAAATCATGGAGGTCATACAGAATACTAGATGGAGGAGTTTTTGTTGGGGGGCGGATTCATTTTTCCATCAACCTAATTTGGGGTAAAACTGAAGATTTTGTCATCTAAGTTCTATTATGAACCTTACTTTCATGTAATGAGCCAAAGAAATGTTCTATAAAACTCAGTTTTGTCAAAGTTCTTGTTCTCGTGTTCATTGAGAATTGATTCAAATCCTACTTTTCAAAAGGGGTGGAGTCATTTATGCTGAGCACTGTATATATATATATATATATATATATGATACGTATATCACAAACATCCTTTTTATCTATGTGACTGCATTTGCGCTTTAATAAAGTAAATCTTAACCGCGGTTCCTACACTAGAATGGCTTTCTATATGATTTCAGCCTATTCCCAGTTACATGGGAGATGTTTGGCCCCTTAAAGGGGAGACCCGCATTTTATTGGTTGAAGTGTTGGGTGATCATGTAAGAACAATGTAAGGGAATAAAGTCACCGATTATAGTGTAGCCCAGGCAAAGCTTACACAATTTCTGACAAGATTCAACAGGCTCTTTTATTTTTACCCTGCAATTATTAAACGGATAGCAACCCACTTCCAGGGGGATATTTAACCACCAAAAACCAAATTCAAACACTGCGACATTATTTCTTATGTATCGTTACTATTGGTTGATATAATGATAGTTAGTAGAAGAGGAATATATTCACCAGCACATGCGCCAGCAAATAATTTTTATTTACATTTCCTGCTGCACATTCACCTACATTTACAGAGTGGTGAATGTTCACTAAATGGATCTGACGGAGATGACGGCTGATGAACGGAGACAGTGCAGACTGGAGCTCTCCCATGTCCTGAAATCATTCTTGTGTCATTTTCAGCACTTGGAGAGTTGCTTTTTTTCTTTTTGCTTCCTTAAAGTGTTACTAACCCCAGACCC